>NW_027489043.1:0-137464 GCF_050948215.1 Halictus rubicundus | reverse complement strand
GGATACGATAGAGGATAGGATAGGGTAAGAGGATAGGATAGGATAGGATAGAGGATAGGATAGGATAGAGGATAGGATAGGATAGAGGATAGGATAGGATAGAGGATAGGATAGGATAGAGGATAGGATAGGATAGAGAATAGGATAGGATAGAGATAGGATATAGGATTGATAGGATAGCGGATAGGATAGGATAGAGGATAGGATAGGATAGGATAGAGGATAGGATATAGGATTGGATAGGATAGAGGATAGGATAGGATAGAGGATAGGATAGGATAGAGGATAGGATATGATAGAGGATAGGATAGGATAGAGGATGGATATGATAGAGGATAGGATAGGATAGAGGGTAGGATAGGATAGAGGATAGGATAGGATAGAGGATACGATATAGGATTGGATAGCATAGAGGATAGGATACGATAGAGGATAGGATAGGATAGAGAATAGGATAGGATAGAGGATAGGATAGGATAGAGGATAGGATATGATACAGGATAGGATAGGATAGAGGATAGGATACGATAGAGGATAAGGATAGGATAGAGGATAGGATAGGATAGAGGATAGGATATGATAGAGGATAGGATAGGATAGAGGATAGGATAGAGGATAGGATAGGATAGAGAATAGGATAGGATAGAGGATAGGATAGGATAGAGGATAGGATAGGATAGAGGATAGGATAGGATAGAGGATGGGATAGGATAGAGGATAATATAGGATAGAGGATAGGATAGGATAGAGGATAGGATAGGATAGAGGATAGGATAGGATAGAGGATAGGATACGATAGAGGATAGGATAGGATAGAGGATACGATATAGGATTTAATAGGATAGAGGATAGGATACGATAGAGGATAGGATAGCATAGAGGATAGGATAGGATAGAGGATAGGATAGAGGATAGGATAGGATAGAGGATAGGATAGGATAGAGAATAGGATATAGGATTGGATAGGATAGAGGATAGAATAGGATAGAGGATAGGATAGGATAGAGGATTGGATAGGATAGAGAATAGGATAGGATAGAGGATAGGATAGGATAGAGAATAGGATAGGATAGAGGAAAGGATAGGATAGAGGATAGGATAGGATGGAGGATAGGATAGGAAAGAGGATGGGATAGGATAGAGGATAGGATACGATAGAGGATAGGATAGGATAGAGGATACGATATAGGATTTAATAGGATAGATGATAGGATACGATAGAGGATAGGATAGGATAGAGGATAGGATAGGATAGAGGATAGGATAGGACAGAGGATAGGATAGGATACAGGATAGGATAGGATAGAGGATAGGATAGGATAGAGGATAGGATAGGATAGAGGATAGGATAGGATAGAGGATAGGATAGGATAGAGGATAGGATAGGATAGAGGATAGGATAGGATAGAGGATAGGATAGGATAGAGGATAGGATAGAGGATAGGATAGGATAGAGGATAGGATAGGATAGAGGATAGGATAGGATAGAGGATAGGATAGGATAGAGGATAGGATAGGATAGAGGATAGGATAGGATAGAGGATAGGATAGGATAGAGGATAGGATAGGATAGAGGATAGGATACGATAGAGGATAGGATAGGATAGAGGATACGATATAGGATTTAATAG
The DNA here is from genome assembly GCF_050948215.1 of Halictus rubicundus. Classification (NCBI taxonomy): domain Eukaryota; kingdom Metazoa; phylum Arthropoda; class Insecta; order Hymenoptera; family Halictidae; genus Halictus; species Halictus rubicundus. Next base: position 135,833 of record NW_027489043.1, on the reverse strand, counting down.
GATAGATGATAGGATACGATAGAGGATAGGATAGGATAGAGGATAGGATAGGATAGAGGATAGGATAGGACAGAGGATAGGATAGGATACAGGATAGGATAGGATAGAGGATAGGATAGGATAGAGGATAGGATAGGATAGAGGATAGGATAGGATAGAGGATAGGATAGGATAGAGGATAGGATAGGATAGAGGATAGGATAGGATAGAGGATAGGATAGGATAGAGGATAGGATAGAGGATAGATAGGATAGAGGATAGGATAGGATAGAGGATAGGATAGGATAGAGGATAGGATAGGATAGAGGATAGGATAGGATAGAGGATAGGATAGGATAGAGGATAGGATAGGATAGAGGATAGGATAGGATAGAGGATAGGATAGGATAGAGGATAGGATAGGATAGAGGATAGGATAGGATAGAGGATAGGATAGGATAGAGGATAGGATAGGATAGAGGATAGGATAGAGGATAGGATAGGATAAAGGATAGGATAGGATAGAGGATAGGATAGGATAGAGGATAGGATAGGATAGAGGATAGGATAGGAGAGAGGATAGGATAGGATAGAGGATAGGATAGGATAGAGGATAGGATAGGATAGAGGATGGATAGGATAGAGGATAGGATATGATAGAGGATAGGATAGGATAGAGGATAGGATAGAGGATAGGATAGGATAGAGAATAGGATAGATAGAGGATAGGATAGGATAGAGGATAGGATAGGATAGAGGATAGGATAGGATAGAGGATGGGATAGGATAGAGGATAATATAGGATAGAGGATAGGATAGGATAGAGGATAGGATAGGATAGAGGATAGGATAGGATAGAGGATAGGATACGATAGAGGATAGGATAGGATAGAGGATACGATATAGGATTTAATAGGATAGAGGATAGGATACGATAGAGGATAGGATAGCATAGAGGATAGGATAGGATAGAGGATAGGATAGAGGATAGGATAGGATAGAGGATAGGATAGGATAGAGGATAGGATATAGATTGGATAGGATAGTGGATAGGATAGGATAGAGGATGGATAGGATAGAGGATTGGATAGGATAGAGATAGGATAGGATAGAGGATAGGATAGGATAGAGAATAGGATAGGATAGAGGAAAGGATAGGATAGAGGATAGGATAGGATGGAGGATAGGATAGGAAGGAGGATGGATAGGATAGAGGATAGGATACGATAGAGGATAGGATAGGATAGAGGATACGATATAGGATTTAATAGGATAGATGATAGGATACGATAGAGGATAGGATAGGATAGAGGATAGGATAGGGATAGAGGAGATAGGATAGGATAGAGGATAGGATAGGATAGAGGATAGGATAGGATAGAGGATAGGATAGGATAGAGGATAGATAGGATAGAGGATAGGATAGGATAGAGGATTGGATAGGATAGAGATAGGATAGGATAGAGGTAGGATAAGGATAGTAGAATAGGATAGGATAGAGGAAAGGATAGGATAGAGGATAGGATAGGATGAGGATAGGATAGTAAAGCAGGATGGACTTAGGATAGAGGATAGGATACGATAGAGGATGAGTCGAATAGGACGATTCAGAGGATACGATATAGGATTTAATAGGATAGATGATAGGATACGATAGAGGATAGGATAGGATAGAGGATAGGATAGGATAGAGGATAGGATAGGACAGAGGGATAGGATAGGATACAGGATAGGATAGGATAGAGGATTAGGATAGGATAGAGGATAGGATAGGATAGAGGATAGGATAGGATTAGAGGATAGGATAGGATAGAGGATAGGATAGGATAGAGGATAGGATGGATAGAGGATAGGATAGGATAGAGGATAGGTTAGGATAGAGATTGCACTTCAGGCTCTTCATAGGATAGAGGATAGGATAGGATAGAGGATATGATAGGATAGAGGATAGGATAGGGATAGAGGATAGGATAGGATAGAGGATAGGATAGGATAGAGGATAGGATAGGATAGAGGATAGGATACGATAGAGGATAGGATAGGATAGAGGATACGATAATAGGATCACTTTCACTACTGTCACGTTCACTTCACGGTCTTCAGGATCACGGATAGAGCTAGGATAGGATAGAGGATAGGATAGGATAGCTAGTCACGGATAGAGGATAGTCAGGCATAGGATAGGATCTTCACTAGTAGGATAGGATAGGATAGAGGATAGGATAGGATAGAGGCTTGATAGGTTCACGGATTCACTCGGTCACGTCACGGCTCTCTTCACTCACGGCACTCTGCACTTCAGACGGATAGCTGAGCTAGAGATTAGAGGATAGATGATAGGATAGGAGGGATGGATAGGATAGATAGGACTAGAGGCACTTGCACTTGCACTTCTTCACTTCACGTTCACTCTGTCACTCTGCACTTCACTCGTCACTTGCACTTCACTGCTTCACTTCACTTCACTCTCACTTCACTTCACTCTTCACTTCACGTCACTCTTCACTTCACTCTTCACTGCTTCACGGCTCTCACTCTTCACTTCACTTCACTCTTCACTTCACTCTCTCTGCACTTCACTCTTCTCTTCACTTCACCTTCACGTCACTTCACTCGTTCACTTCACTTCACTCTTCACTTCACTTCACGCTTCACTTCACTTCACTCTTCACTTCACTTCACTCTTCACTTCACTTCACGTCTTCACTTCACTTCACTCTTCACTTCACTTCACTCTTCACTTCACTTCACTCGCACGTCACTTCACTTCACGTCACTCTTCACTTCACTTCACGCTCTTCACTTCACTCTTCACTGCACTTCACTCTTCACTGCACTTCACTCTTCACTTCACTTCACTCTTCACTTCACTTCACTCTTCACTCTCACTTCACTCTTCACTTCACTTCACGTCTTCACTTCACTTCACTCTTCTTCTTCTTGCACTGCACTCTTCACTTCACTTCACTCTTCACTTCACTCAACGTCACTCTTCACTTCACTCTTCACTCTGCACTTCACTCACTCTTCACTTCACTTCACTCGGCACGTCTCACTTCACTTCACTCTTCACTTCACTTCCTCTCTTCCACTTCACTCTTCACTCACTTCACTCTTCACTTCACTTCCTCGTCACTTCACTTCACTCTTCAATTCACTTCACTCTTCACTTCACTTCACTCTTCACTGCACTTCCTCTCCACTGCACTTTCACTCTGCCCTTCACTTCACGCTTCACTTCACTTCACTCTTCACTTCACTTCTCTCTTCACTTCACTCGTCACTTCACCTCACTCTTCACTTCACTTCACTCGTCACTCTCACTGTCACCTTCACTCAGCACTTCACCCGCTTCACTTCACTTCACTCTTCACGTCACTTCACTCTTCACGCCTTCACTCTTCACTTCACTTCACTCTTCACTTCACTTCACTCTTCACTCACGTCACTCTTCACTTCACTTCACTCTTCACTGCACTTCACTCGTCACTTCACTTCACTCTTCACTTCACTTCACTCGTCACTTCACTTCACTCTTCTCGTCACTCTTCACCTCACACTTCAAACCCTTCACTCGTCACTTCACCTCACTCTTAACTTCACCTCACTCCTCACTTCACTTTACTCTTCACTTCACTTCACTTCACTCTTCACTTCACGTCACTCTTCACTTCACTTCACTCTTCACCTCTCACTTCAATGCACTTCACTCTTCACTTCACTCACTCTCCACTTCACTGCACTCTTCACTTCACTTCACTCTTCACTTCACCACACTCTTCACTTCACTTCACTCTTCACTTCACTTCACTCTTCACTTCACTTCACTCTTCACTTCACTTCACTCTTCACTTCACTTCACTCTTGCACTTCACGTCACTCTTCACTGCACTTCACTCTTCACTGTCACTTCACTCTTCACTTCACTTCACTCTGCACCTCACACTTCAAACCACTTCACTCTTCACTGCACCTCACTCTTCACTTCACTGTACTCGTCACTCACTTCACTTCACTCTTCACTTCACTGTCACTCTTCACTTCACTTCACTCTTCACTTCACTTCACTCTCCACGTCACTTCACTCTTCAACTCACTTCACTCTTCACTTCACTGCACGCTCCACTTCACACTTCAATTCACTTCACTCGTCACTTCACTTCACTCTTCACTTCACTTCACGTCTTCACGTCACATTACTCTTCACTTCACACTTCAATTCACTTCACTCTTCACTTCACTTCACTCTTCACTTCACTTCACTCTTCACTTCACATCACTCTTCACTTCACTTCACTCTTCACTTCACATCACTCTTCACGTCACTTCACTCTTCACTTCACACTGCAATTCACTTCACTCTTCACTTCACCTCACTCGTCACTTCACTTCACTCTCCACGTCACGTCACCCTTCATTTCACTTCACTCTTCACCACACTTCACTCTTCACTTCACTTCACGCTTCACTTCACTTCACTCTTCACTTCACTTCACTCTTCACGTCACGTCCCTCTTCACTTCACTTCACGCTTCACTTCACTGCACTCTTCACTTCACCTCACTCTTCACTTCACTTCACTCTTCACTTCACTTCACTCTTCACCTCACACTTCAAGACCACTTCACTCTTCACTTCACCTCACTCTGTAACTTCACCTCACTCCTCACTTCACTTTACGCTTCACTTCACTTCACTTCACTCTTCACTTCACTTCACTCTTCACTTCACTGCACTCTTCACTTCACTTCACTCTTCACCTCACACTTCAATTCACTTCACTCTTCACTTCACTGCACTCTCCACGTCACTTCACTCTTCACTTCACTTCACTCTTCACTTCACCACACTCTTCACTTCACTTCACTCTTCACTTCACTTCACTCTTCACTTCACGTCACTCTTCACTTCACTTCACTCTTCACTTCACTTCACTCGTCACTTCACTTCACTCTCACTTCACTTCACTCTTCACTTCACTTCACTCGTCACTTCACTTCACTCTTCACCTCACACTTCAAACCACTGCACTCTTCACGTCACCTCACTCGTCACTTCACGTTACTCTTCACTTCACTGCACTTCACTCTTCACTTCACTTCACTCTTCACTTCACTTCACGCTTCACTTCACTGCACTCTCCACGTCACTTCACTCTTCAACTCACTTCACTCTTCACTTCACTTCACTCTCCACTGCACACTTCAATGCACTTCACTCTTCACTTCACTTCACTCTTCACTTCACTTCACTCTTCACTTCACATTACTCTTCACTTCACACTTGCAATTCACTTCACTCTGTCACTTCACTTCACTCTTCACTTCACTTCACTCTGCACTTCACATCACTCGTCACTTCACTTCACTCTTCACTTCACATCACTCTTCACTTCACTTCACTCTTCACTTCACACTGCAAGTTCACTTCAGCTCTTCACTGCACCTCACTCTTCACTTCACGTCACTCTCCACTTCACTTCACCCTTCATTTCACTTCACTCTTCACCACACTTCACTCTTCACGTCACTTCACTCTTCACTTCACTTCACTCTTCACGGCACTTCACTCTTCACTTGCACTTCCCTCGTGCACTTCACTTCACTCTTCACTTCACTTCACTCTTCACGTCACTGCACTCTTCACCTCACACGTCAAACCACTTCACGCGTCACTTCACCTCACTCTGAACTTCACCTCACTCCTCACGTCACTTGTACTCGTCACGTCACTTCACTTCACTCTTCACTTCACGTCACTCTTCACCTCACACTTCAATTCACGTCACTCTTCACTTCACTTCACTCTCCACTTCACTTCACTCTCACTTCACTTCACCTTCACTTCACCTCACTCTTCACTGCACTTCACTCTTCACTTCACTGCACTCTTCACTTCACTTCACTCTTCACTGTCACTTCACTCTTCACTTCACTTCACTCTTCACTTCACTTCACTCTTCACTTCACTTCACTCGTCACTTCACTTCACGCTTCACTTCACTGCACTCTTCACTTCACGTTCACTCTTCACTTCACGTCACTCTTCACTTCACTTCACTCTTCACCTCACACTTCAAACCACTTCACTCTTCACTTCACCTCACTCTTCACTGTCACTTGACTCTGCACTGTCACTTCACTTCACTCTTCACTTCACTTCACTCTTCACTTCACTTCACTCTTCACTTCACGTTCACTCTCCACTTCACTTCACTCTTCAACTCACGTCACTCTTCACTTCACTTCACTCTCCACTTCACACTTCAATTCACTTCACTCTGTCACTTCACTTCACTCTTCACGTCACTTCACTCTGCACTTCACATTACTCTTCACGTCACACTTCAATTCACTTCACTCTTCACGTCACTTCACTCTTCACTTCACTTCACTCTTCACTTCACATCACTCTTCACTTCACTTCACTCTGCACTTCACATCACTTCTTCACTTCACTGTCACTCTTCACTTCACACTTCAATTCACGTGCACTCTTCACGTCACCGCACTCTTCACTTCACTTCACTCTCCACTTCACTTCACCCTTCATGTGCACTTCACTCTTCACCACACTTCACTCTTCACGTCACTTCACTCTTCACTTCACTTCACTCGTCACTTCACGTTCACTCTTCACTTCACTGCCCTCTGTCACGTCACTTCACTCTTCACTGCACTTCACTCTTCACTTCACAGCACTCTTCACTTCACTTCACTATTCACTTCACTTCACTCTTCACGTCACTTCACATCACTATTCACTCACTTCACTCTTCACGTCACTGTCACCCTTCACTTCACTTCACTCGTCACCTCACACTTCAATTGCACTGCATTCTTCACTTCACCTCACTCTTCACTTCACTTCACGCTCCACTTCACACTTCAATTCACAACACTCTTCACTTCACCTCACTCTTCACTTCACTTCACCCGTCACTTCACATCACCCTTCACTTCACTTCACTCGTCACTTCACTTCACTCTTCACTTCACGTCACCCTTCACTTCACTTCACTCTTCACTTCACATCACTCTACACGTCACTTCACTTCACTCTTCACCACACTTCACTCTTCACTTCACTTCACTCTTCACCTCACACTTCAAACCACTTCACTCTTCACTTCACCTCACTCTTCACTTCACTTCACTCTTCACTTCACTTCACTCTTCATTCACAACACTCTTCACTTCACTTCACGCTTCACTCCACTTCACTCTTCACTTCACTTCACTCTTCACTGTCACATCACCCTTCACTGCACTTCACTCTTCACCTCATTCCACTCTTCACTTCACTTCACCCTTCACTTCACTTCACTCTTCACGTCACATCACTCTTCACTTCCCTGCACTCTTCACTTCACTTCACTCTCCACTTCACTTCACTCTTCACTTCACTTCACTCTTCACTTCACGTCACTCTTCACTTCACTTCACTCTTCATTTCACTTCACTCTTCACCACACTTCACTCTTCACTTCACTTCACTCTTCACTTCACTTCAATCTTCACTTCACTCACTCTTCACTTCACATCACTCTTCACTTCACTTCACTCTTCACTTCACTTCACTCTTCATTTCACTTCACTCAACACTTCACTTCACTCTTCACTCCACTTCACTCTTCACTTCACTTCACTCTTCACTTCACATCACCCTTCACTTCACTTCACTCTTCACTTCACTGCACTCGTCACTTCACTTCACCCGTCACGTCACTTCACTCTTCACTTCACATCACTCTTCACTTCCCTTCACTCTGCACTTCACTTCACTCTTCACTTCACTTCACTCTCCACTTCACTTCACTCTTCACTTCACTTCACTCTTCACTGCACTTCACTCTTCACTTCACTTCACTCGTCATTTCACTTCACTCTGCACCACACTTCATTCTTCACTTCACTTCACTCTTCACTTCATGTCACTCTTCACTTCACTTCACTCTTCACGTCACTTCACTCTTCACTTCACTTCACTCTTCACTTGCACTTCACTCTTCACGTCACTTCACTCTTCACTTGCACTTCACTCTCCACTCCACTTCACTCTTCACGTCACTTCACTCTTCACTTCACATCACTCTTCACTTCACTTCACTCTTCACGTCACTTCACTCTTCACTTCACTTCACTCTGTCACTTCACTTCACTCTTCACTTCACTTCACTCTTCACTTCACTTCACGCTGCACGTCACTTCACTCTTCACTCCACTTCACTCTTCACTGCACTTCACTCTGCACTTCACATCACCCTTCACTTCACTTCACTCTTCACTTCACTTCACTCTTCACTTCACTTCACCCTTGTACTTCACTTCACTCTTCACTTCACATCACTCTTCACTTCACTGTCACTCTTCACTGTCACGTTCACTCTTCACCTCACACTTCAAACCACTTCACTCTTCACTTCACCTCACTCTTCACTTCACTTCACTCTTCACTTCACTTCACTCTTCATGTCACTTCACTCGTCACTTCACTTCACTCTTCACTCCACTTCACTCTTCACTTCACTTCACTCTTCACTTCACATCACCCTTCACTTCACTTCACTCTTCACTTCACTTCACGCTTCACTTCACTTCACCCTTCACTTCACTTCACTCTTCACTTCACATCACTCTTCACTTCCCTTCACTCTTCACTTCACGTCACGCTCCACTTCACTTCACTCTTCACTTCACTTCCCTCCTCACTTCACTTCACTCGACACTTCACTCACTTCACTCTTGCATTTCACTTCACTCTTCACCACACTTCACTCTTCACTTCACGTCACTCTTCACTGCACTTCAATCTTCACTTCACTTCACTCTTCACCTCACATCACTCTTCACTTCACTTCACTCTTCACTTCACTTCACTCTTCACCACACGTCACTCTTCACTTCACTTCACTCTTCACTTCACTTCACTCTTCACTTCACGTCACTCTTCACTTCACTTCACTCTTCACTTCACTTCACTCTTCACTTCACTTCACTCTTCACCTCACACTTCAAACCACTTCACGCTTCACTGCACCTCACTCTTCACTTCACTTCACTCTTCACTTCACTTCACTCTTCATTTCACTGCACTCTTCACTTCACTTCACTCTTCACTCCACTTCACTCTTCACTTCACTTCACTCTTCACTTCACATCACCCTTCACTTCACTTCACTCTTCACTTCACTTCACTCTTCACTTCACTTCACCCTTCACTTCACTTCACGCTTCACTTCACATCACTCTGTCACTGCCCTTCACTCTGTCACTTCACTTCACTCTCCACTTCACTTCACTCTTCACTTCACTTCACTCTTCACTTCACTTCACATCACTATTCACTTCACTTCACCCTTCACTTCACTTCACCCTTCACTTCACTGTCACTCTTCACCTCACACTTCAAGTTCACTTCATTCTGCACTTCACCTCACTCTTCACGTCACTTCACTCTCCACTTCACACTGCAATTCACAACACTCTTCACTTCACCTCACTCGTCACTGTCACTTCACTCTTCACTTCACTTCACTCTTCATTTCACTTCACGCTTCACTTCCCTTCACTCTTCACTTCACTGTCACTCTTCACGTCACATCACCCTTCACTGCACTTCACTCTTCACTTCACTTCACTCTCCACTTCACATCACCCTGCACTTCACTTCACTCTTCACTTCACTTCACTCTTCACTTCACTTCACTCTCCACTCCACTTCACTCGTCACTTCACTTCACTCTTCACTTCACTGTCACTCTTCATTTCACTTCACTCTTCACTTCACTTCACTCTTCACTCCACTTCACTCTGTCACTTCACTTCACTCTTCACTTCACATCACCCTTCACTTCACTGTCACTCTTCACCTCACTTCACTCTGTCACTTCACTTCACCCTTCACTTCCCTTCACTCTTCACTTCACTTCACTCTCCACTTCACTTCACTCTTCACTGCACTTCACTCTGCACTTCACTTCACTCTGCACTGTCACTTCACTCTTCATTTCACTGTCACCACACACACCCCCCCCCCCCCTGCGGCTGCTGCCCCGCTCGCTGCAACACCACACCCCACCACACACCACACCACACCACACACCACACCACACCTCACACCACTCCACACCACACACCACACCACGACACACACCACACCACTCCACACACCATACCACACCAGACACCACACCACACCACACACCACACGACACCACACACCACACCACACCATACACCACACCACACCACACACCACACCACACCACACACCACAACACACCACACACCACCCACACCACACACCACACCCACCACACTCCACACCACACCACACACCACACCACACCACTCACCACACATCACACTCACCACACCACACCCACACCACACCACTCTCACACTCCACACCTACACCTGACACCACACCACAGCTCTCTCCACCATCCTATCCACCACCTCATCCTGACTCCACTCCTCTCCTCAACCTCACCAACCTCAACCTATCCTACCACACTCCTCACCCATCCTCACCACTCCAATCCTCTACCTATCCTATCCTCTATCTATCCTAACCACTACTCCATATCCTATCCTCTATCTCTCCTATCCTATCCTCTATCGAATCCTATCCTCCATCCTATCCAATCCTATATCGTATCCTCTATCCTATCCTATCCTGTATCCTATCCTCATCCTGTATCCTATCCTATCCACTATCATATCCTATCCTATCCTCTATCCTATCCTATCCTCTATCCTATCCTAGTCTCTATCCTATCCTATCCTCTATCCTGTCCTATCCTCTATCATATCCTATCCTCTATCCTATCCTATCCTGTATCCTATCCTATCCTCTATCCTATCCTATCCTCTATCCTATCCTATCCTGTATCATATCCTATCCTCTATCCTATCCTATCCTCTATCCTATTCTATCCTCTATCCTATCCTATCCTCTATCCTATCCCATCCTCTATCCTATCCTATCCTCTATCCTATCCTATCCTCTATCGTATCCTATCCTCTATCCTATTAAATCCTATATCGTATCCTCTATCCTATCCTATCCTCTATCCTATCCTATCCTCTATCCTATCCTATCCTCTATCCTATCCTATCCTCTATCCTATCCTATCCTCTATCCTATCCTATCCTCTATCCTATATTATCCTCTATCCTATCCTATCCTCTATCCTATCCTATCCTCTATCATATCGTATCCTCTATCCTATCCTATCCTCAATCCTATCCTATCCTCTATCCTATCCTATCCTCTATCCTATATTATCCTCTATCCTATCCCATCCTCTATCCTATCCTATACTCTATCCTATCCTATCCTCTGTCCTATCCTATCCTCTATCCTATCCTAGTCTCTATCCTATCCTATCCTCTATCCTGTCCTATCCTCTATCATATCCTATCCTCTATCCTATCCTATCCTGTATCCTATCCTATCCTCTATCCTATCCTATCCTCTATCCTATCCTATCCTGTATCATATCCTATCCTCTATCCTATCCTATCCTCTATCCTATTCTATCCTCTATCCTATCCTATCCTCTATCCTATCCCATCCTCTATCCTATCCTATCCTCTATCCTATCCTATCCTCTATCGTATCCTATCCTCTATCCTATTAAATCCTATATCGTATCCTCTATCCTATCCTATCCTCTATCCTATCCTATCCTCTATCATATCCTATCCTCTATCCTATCCTACCCTGTATCCTATCCTATCCTCTATCCTATCCTATCCTCTATCCTATCCTATCCTGTATCATATCCTATCCTCTATCCTATCCTATCCTCTATCCTATTCTATCCTCTATCCTATCCTATCCTCTATCCTATCCTATCCTCTATCCTATCCTATCCTCTATCCTATCCTATCCTCTATCCTATCCTATCCTCTATCCTATCCTATCCTCTATCATATCCTATCCTCTATCCTATCCTATCCTCTATCCTATGCTATTCTCTATCCTATCCTATCCTCTATCCTATCCTATCCTCTATCCTATCCTATCCTCTATCCTATCCTATCCTCTATCCTATCCTATCCTCTATCCTATCCTATCCTCTATCCCATCCTATCCTCTATCCTATCCTATCCTCCATCCTATATTATCCTCTATCCTATCCCATCCTCTATCCTATCCTATCCTCTATCCTATCCTATCCTCTATCCTATCCTATCCTCTATCCTATCCTATTCTCTATCCTATCCTATCCTCTATCCTATCCTATCCTCTATCCTGTCCTATCCTCTATCATATCCTATCCTCTATCCTATCCTATCCTGTATCCTATCCTATCCTCTATCCTATCCTATCCTCTATCCTATCCTATCCTGTATCATATCCTATCCTCTATCCTATCCTATCCTCTATCCTATTCTATCCTCTATCCTATCCTATAATCTATCCTATCCCATCCTCTATCCTATCCTATCCTCTATCCTATCCTATCCTCTATCATATCCTATCCTCTATCCTATCCTATCCTCAATCCTATCCTATCCTCTATCCTATCCTATCCTCTATCCTATATTATCCTCTATCCTATCCCATCCTCTATCCTATCCTATCCTCTATCCTATCCTATCCTCTATCCTATCCTATCCTCTATCCTATCCTAGTCTCTATCCTATCCTATCCTCTATCCTGTCCTATCCTCTATCATATCCTATCCTCTATCCTATCCTATCCTGTATCCTATCCTATCCTCTATTCCATCGTATCCTCTATCCTATCCTATCCTGTATCATATCCTATCCTCTATCCTATCCTATCCTCTATCCTATTCTATCCTCTATCCTATCCTATCCTCTATAATATCCCATCCTCTATCCTATCCTATCCTCTATCCTATCCTATCCTCTATCGTATCCTATCCTCTATCCTATTAAATCCTATATCGTATCCTCTATCCTATCCTATCCTCTATCCTATATTATCCTCTATCCTATCCTATCCTATACTCTATCATATCCTATCCTCTATCCTATCCTATCCTGTATCCTATCCTATCCTCTATCCTATCCTATCCTCTATCCTATCCTATCCTGTATCATATCCTATCCTTTATCCTATCCTATCCTCTATCGTATCCTATCCTCTATAATATCCAATCCTATATCCTATTCTCTATCCTATCCTATCCTCTATCGTATCCTATCCTCCATCCTATCCAATCCTATATCGTATCCTCTATCCTATCCTATCCTGTATCCTATCCTATCCTCTATCCTATCCTATCCACTATCATATCCTATCCTATCCTCTATCCTATCCTATCCACTATCCTATCCTATCCTCTATCATATCCTATCCTCTATCCTATCCTATCCTCTATCCTATCCTATCCTCTGTCCTATCCTATCCTCTATCCTATCCTATCCTCTATCCTATCCTATCCTCTATCCTATCCTATCCTCTATCCTATATTATCCTCTATCCTATCCCATCCTTTATCCTATCCTATTCTCTATCCTATCCTATCCTCTATCGTATCCTATCCTCTATCCTATCCAATCCTATATCCTATCCTCTATCCTATCCTATCCTCTATCATATCCTATCCTCTATCCTATCCTATCCTCTATCATATCCTATCCTCTATCCTATCCTATCCTCTATCCTATCCTATCCTCTATCCTATCCAATCCTATATCCTATCCTCTACATATCCTATCCTCTATCCTATCCTATCCTCTATCCTATCCTATCCGCTATCCTATCCAATCCTATATCCTATTCTCTATCCTATCCTATCCTCTATCCTATCGAATCCTCTATCCTATCCTATTCTCTATCCTATCCTATCCTCTATCCTATCCTATCCTCTATCCTATCCTATCCTCTATCCTATCCTATCCTATCCTCTACCCTATCCTATCCTCTATCGTATCCTATCCTCTATCCTATTAAATCCTATATCGTATCCTCTATCCTATCCTATCCTCTATCCTATCCTATCCTCTATCCTATCCTATCCTCTATCCTATCCTATCCTCTATCCTATCCTATCCTCTATCCTATCCTATCCTCTATCCTATCCTATCCTCTATCCTATCCTATCCTCTATCCTATCCTATCCTCTATCCTATCCTATCCTCTATCCTATCCTATCCTCTATCCTATCCTATCCTCTATATTATCCTATCCTCTATCCTATCCTATCCTCTATCCTATCCTATTCTCTATCCTATCCTATCCTCTATCCTATCCAATCCTATATCGTATCCTCTATCCTATCCTATCCTCTATCCTATCCTATCCTATCCTCTACCCTATCCTATCTTCTATCGTATCCTAACCTCTATCGTATCCTATCCTCTATCCTATTAAATCCTATATCGTATCCTCTATCCTATCCTATCCTCTATCCTATCCTATCCTCTATCCTATCCTATCCTCTGTCCTATCCTATCCTCTATCCTATCCTATCCTCTATCCTATCCTATCCTCTATCCTATCCTATCCTCTATCCTATATTATCCTCTATCCTATCCCATCCTTTATCCTATCCTATTCTCTATCCTATCCTATCCTCTATCGTATCCTATCCTCTATCCTATCCAATCCTATATCCTATCCTCTATCCTATCCTATCCTCTATCATATCCTATCCTCTATCCTATCCTATCCTCTATCATATCCTATCCTCTATCCTATCCTATCCTCTATCCTATCCTATCCTCTATCCTATCCAATCCTATATCCTATCCTCTACCATATCCTATCCTCTATCCTATCCTATCCTCTATCCTATCCTATCCGCTATCCTATCCAATCCTATATCCTATTCTCTATCCTATCCTATCCTCTATCCTATCGAATCCTCTATCCTATCCTATTCTCTATCCTATCCTATCCTCTATCCTATCCTATCCTCTATCCTATCCTATCCTCTATCCTATCCTATCCTATCCTCTACCCTATCCTATCCTCTATCGTATCCTATCCTCTATCCTATTAAATCCTATATCGTATCCTCTATCCTATCCTATCCTCTATCCTATCCTATCCTCTATCCTATCCTATCCTCTATCCTATCCTATCCTCTATCCTATCCTATCCTCTATCCTATCCTATCCTCTATCCTATCCTATCCTCTATCCTATCCTATCCTCTATCCTATCCTATCCTCTATATTATCCTATCCTCTATCCTATCCTATCCTCTATCCTATCCTATTCTCTATCCTATCCTATCCTCTATCCTATCCAATCCTATATCGTATCCTCTATCCTATCCTATCCTCTATCCTATCCTATCCTCTATCCTATCCTATCCTCTATCCTATCCTATCCTATCCTCTACCCTATCCTATCTTCTATCGTATCCTAACCTCTATCGTATCCTATCCTCTATCCTATTAAATCCTATATCGTATCCTCTATCCTATCCTATCCTCTATCCTATCCTATCCTCTATCGTATCCTATCCTCTATCCTATCCTATCCTCTATCCTATCCTATCCTCTGTCCTATCCTATCCTCTATCCTATCCTATCCTCTATCCTATCCTATCCTCTATCCTATCCTATCCTCTATCCTATATTATCCTCTATCCTATCCCATCCTTTATCCTATCCTATTCTCTATCCTATCCTATCCTCTATCGTATCCTATCCTCTATCCTATCCAATCCTATATCCTATCCTCTATCCTATCCTATCCTCTATCATATCCTATCCTCTATCCTATCCTATCCTCTATCATATCCTATCCTCTATCCTATCCTATCCTCTATCCTATCCTATCCTCTATCCTATCCAATCCTATATCCTATCCTCTACCATATCCTATCCTCTATCCTATCCTATCCTCTATCCTATCCTATCCGCTATCCTATCCAATCCTATATCCTATTCTCTATCCTATCCTATCCTCTATCCTATCGAATCCTCTATCCTATCCTATTCTCTATCCTATCCTATCCTCTATCCTATCCTATCCTCTATCCTATCCTATCCTCTATCCTATCCTATCCTATCCTCTACCCTATCCTATCCTCTATCGTATCCTATCCTCTATCCTATTAAATCCTATATCGTATCCTCTATCCTATCCTATCCTCTATCCTATCCTATCCTCTATCCTATCCTATCCTCTATCCTATCCTATCCTCTATCCTATCCTATCCTCTATCCTATCCTATCCTCTATCCTATCCTATCCTCTATCCTATCCTATCCTCTATCCTATCCTATCCTCTATATTATCCTATCCTCTATCCTATCCTATCCTCTATCCTATCCT
Source organism: Halictus rubicundus (assembly GCF_050948215.1). NCBI lineage: Eukaryota > Metazoa > Arthropoda > Insecta > Hymenoptera > Halictidae > Halictus > Halictus rubicundus. The sequence continues at coordinate 119,581 of NW_027489043.1, read as the reverse complement.
ATTCTCTATCCTATCCTATCCTCTATCCTATCCAATCCTATATCGTATCCTCTATCCTATCCTATCCTCTATCCTATCCTATCCTCTATCCTATCCTATCCTATCCTCTACCCTATCCTATCTTCTATCGTATCCTAACCTCTATCGTATCCTATCCTCTATCCTATTAAATCCTATATCGTATCCTCTATCCTATCCTATCCTCTATCCTATCCTATCCTCTATCCTATCCTATCCTCTATCCTATCCTATCCTCTATCCTATCCTATCCTCTATCCTATCCTATCCTCTATCCTATCCTATCCTCTATCCTATCCTATCCTCTATCCTATCCTATCCTCTATCCTATCCTATCCTCTATCCTATCCTATCCTCTATCCTATCCTATCCTCTATCGTATCCTATCATCTATCCTATTAAATCCTATATCGTATCCTCTATCCTATCCTATCCTCTATCGTATCCTATCCTCTATCCTATCCCATCCTCCTTCCTATCCTATCCTCCATCCTATCCTATCCTCTATCCTATCCTTTCCTCTATCCTATCCTATTCTCTATCCTATCCTATCCTCTATCCTATCCTATTCTCTATCCTATCCAATCCTCTATCCTATCCTATCCTCTATCCTATTCTATCCTCTATCCTATCCAATCCTATATCCTATTCTCTATCCTATCCTATCCTCTATCCTATCCTATCCTCTATCCTATCCTCTATCCTATCCTATCCTCTATGCTATCCTATCCTCTATCGTATCCTATCCTCTATCCTATTAAATCCTATATCGTATCCTCTATCCTATCCTATCCTCTATCGTATCCTATCCTCTATCCTATCCTATCCTCTATCCTATCCTATCCTCTATCCTATCCTATCCTCTATCCTATATTATCCTCTATCCTATCCCATCCTCTATCCTATCCTATCCTCTATCCTATCCTATCCTCTATCCTATCCTATCCTCTATCCTATCCTATTCTCTATCCTATCCTATCCTCTATCCTATCCTCTATCCTATCCTATCCTCTATCATATCCTATCCTCTATCCTATCCATCCTCTATCCTATCCTATCCTCTATCCTATCCTATCCTCTATCCTATCCTATCCTCTCTCCTATCCTATCCTCTATCCTATCCTATCCTCTATCCTATCCTATCCTCTATCCTATCCTATCCTTTATCCTATCCTATCCTCTATCCTATCCTCTATCCTATCCTATCCTCTATCCTATCCTATCCTCTATCCTATCCTATCCTCTATCCTATCCTATCCTCTATCCTATCCTATCCTCTATCCTATCCTATCCTCTATCCTATCCTATCCTCTATCCTATCCTATCCTCTATCCTATCCTATCCTCTATCCTATCCTATCCTCTATCCTATCCTATCCTCTATCCTATCCTATCCTCTATCCTATCCTATCCTCTATCCTATCCTATCCTCTATCCTATCCTCTATCCTATCCTATCCTCTATCCTATCCTATCCTCTATCCTATCCTATCCTCTATCCTATCCTATCCTCTATCCTATCCTATCCTCTATCCTATCCTATCCTCTATCCTATCCTATCCTCTATCCTATCCTATCCTGTATCCTATCCTATCCTCTGTCCTATCCTATCCTCTATCCTATCCTATCCTCTATCCTATCCTATCCTCTATCGTATCCTATCATCTATCCTATTAAATCCTATATCGTATCCTCTATCCTATCCTATCCTCTATCGTATCCTATCCTCTATCCTATCCTATCCTCTATCCTATCCTATCCTCTATCCTATCCTATCCTCTATCCTATCCTATCCTCTATCCTATCCTATCCTCTATCCTATCCTATCCTCTATCCTATCCTATCCTCTATCCTATCCTATCCTCTATCCTATCCTCTATCCTATCCTATCCTCTATCCTATCCTATCCTCTATCCTATCCTATCCTCTATCCTATCCTATCCTCTATCCTATCCTATCCTCTATCCTATCCTATCCTCTATCCTATCCTATCCTCTATCCTATCCTATCCTGTATCCTATCCTATCCTCTGTCCTATCCTATCCTCTATCCTATCCTATCCTCTATCCTATCCTATCCTCTATCGTATCCTATCATCTATCCTATTAAATCCTATATCGTATCCTCTATCCTATCCTATCCTCTATCGTATCCTATCCTCTATCCTATCCCATCCTCTTTCCTATCCTATCCTCCATCCTATCCTATCCTCTATCCTATCCTTTCCTCTATCCTATCCTATTCTCTATCCTATCCTATCCTCTATCCTATCCTATTCTCTATCCTATCCAATCCTCTATCCTATCCTATCCTCTATCCTATCCTATCCTCTATCCTATCCTATCCTCTATCCTATCCTATCCTCTATCCTATCCTATCCTCTATCCTATCCTATCCTCTATCCTATCCTATCCTCTATCCTATCCTATCCTCTATCGTATCCTATCATCTATCCTATTAAATCCTATATCGTATCCTCTATCCTATCCTATCCTCTATCGTATCCTATCCTCTATCCTATCCCATCCTCCTTCCTATCCTATCCTCCATCCTATCCTATCCTCTATCCTATCCTTTCCTCTATCCTATCCTATTCTCTATCCTATCCTATCCTCTATCCTATCCTATTCTCTATCCTATCCAATCCTCTATCCTATCCTATCCTCTATCCTATTCTATCCTCTATCCTATCCAATCCTATATCCTATTCTCTATCCTATCCTATCCTCTATCCTATCCTATCCTCTATCCTATCCTCTATCCTATCCTATCCTCTATGCTATCCTATCCTCTATCGTATCCTATCCTCTATCCTATTAAATCCTATATCGTATCCTCTATCCTATCCTATCCTCTATCGTATCCTATCCTCTATCCTATCCTATCCTCTATCCTATCCTATCCTCTATCCTATCCTATCCTCTATCCTATATTATCCTCTATCCTATCCCATCCTCTATCCTATCCTATCCTCTATCCTATCCTATCCTCTATCCTATCCTATCCTCTATCCTATCCTATTCTCTATCCTATCCTATCCTCTATCCTATCCTCTATCCTATCCTATCCTCTATCATATCCTATCCTCTATCCTATCCATCCTCTATCCTATCCTATCCTCTATCCTATCCTATCCTCTATCCTATCCTATCCTCTCTCCTATCCTATCCTCTATCCTATCCTATCCTCTATCCTATCCTATCCTCTATCCTATCCTATCCTTTATCCTATCCTATCCTCTATCCTATCCTCTATCCTATCCTATCCTCTATCCTATCCTATCCTCTATCCTATCCTATCCTCTATCCTATCCTATCCTCTATCCTATCCTATCCTCTATCCTATCCTATCCTCTATCCTATCCTATCCTCTATCCTATCCTATCCTCTATCCTATCCTATCCTCTATCCTATCCTATCCTCTATCCTATCCTATCCTCTATCCTATCCTATCCTCTATCCTATCCTATCCTCTATCCTATCCTCTATCCTATCCTATCCTCTATCCTATCCTATCCTCTATCCTATCCTATCCTCTATCCTATCCTATCCTCTATCCTATCCTCTATCCTATCCTATCCTCTATCCTATCCTATCCTCTATCCTATCCTATCCTGTATCCTATCCTATCCTCTGTCCTATCCTATCCTCTATCCTATCCTATCCTCTATCCTATCCTATCCTCTATCGTATCCTATCATCTATCCTATTAAATCCTATATCGTATCCTCTATCCTATCCTATCCTCTATCGTATCCTATCCTCTATCCTATCCTATCCTCTATCCTATCCTATCCTCTATCCTATCCTATCCTCTATCCTATCCTATCCTCTATCCTATCCTATCCTCTATCCTATCCTATCCTCTATCCTATCCTATCCTCTATCCTATCCTATCCTCTATCCTATCCTCTATCCTATCCTATCCTCTATCCTATCCTATCCTCTATCCTATCCTATCCTCTATCCTATCCTATCCTCTATCCTATCCTATCCTCTATCCTATCCTATCCTCTATCCTATCCTATCCTCTATCCTATCCTATCCTGTATCCTATCCTATCCTCTGTCCTATCCTATCCTCTATCCTATCCTATCCTCTATCCTATCCTATCCTCTATCGTATCCTATCATCTATCCTATTAAATCCTATATCGTATCCTCTATCCTATCCTATCCTCTATCGTATCCTATCCTCTATCCTATCCATCCTCTTTCCTATCCTATCCTCCATCCTATCCTATCCTCTATCCTATCCTTTCCTCTATCCTATCCTATTCTCTATCCTATCCTATCCTCTATCCTATCCTATTCTCTATCCTATCCAATCCTCTATCCTATCCTATCCTCTATCCTATTCTATCCTCTATCCTATCCAATCCTATATCCTATTCTCTATCCTATCCTATCCTCTATCCTATCCTATCCTCTATCCTATCCTCTATCCTATCCTATCCTCTATGCTATCCTATCCTCTATCGTATCCTATCCTCTATCCTATTAAATCCTATATCGTATCCTCTATCCTATCCTATCCTCTATCGTATCCTATCCTCTATCCTATCCTATCCTCTATCCTATCCTATCCTCTATCCTATCCTATCCTCTATCCTATATTATCCTCTATCCTATCCCATCCTCTATCCTATCCTATCCTCTATCCTATCCTATCCTCTATCCTATCCTATCCTCTATCCTATCCTATTCTCTATCCTATCCTATCCTCTATCCTATCCTCTATCCTATCCTATCCTCTATCATATCCTATCCTCTATCCTATCCTATCCTCTATCCTATCCTTATCCTCTATCGTATCCTATCCTCTATCCTATCCTATCCTGTATCATATCCTATCCTCTATCCTATCCTATCCTCTATCCTATCCTATTCTCTATCCTATCCTATCCTCTATCGTATCCTATCCTCTATGCTATCCAATCCTATATCGTATCCTCTATCCTATCCTATCCTCTATCCTATCCTACCCTCTATCCTATCCTATCCTCTATCATATCCCATCCTCTATCCTATCCTATCCTCTATCATATCCTATCCTCTATCCTATCCTATCCTCTATCCTATCCTATCCTCTATCCTATCCAATCCTATATCCTATCCTCTATCATATCCTATCCTATCCTCTATCCTATCCTATCCGCTATCCTATCCAATCCTATATCCTATTCTCTATCCTATCCTATTCTCTATCCTATCCTATCCTCTATCCTATCCTATCCTCTATCCTATCCTATCCTCTATCCTATCCTATCCTCTATCCTATCCTATCCTCTATCCTATCCTATCCTATCCTCTACCCTATCCTATCCTCTATCGTATCCTATCCTCTATCGTATCCTATCCTCTATCCTATTAAATCCTATATCGTATCCTCTATCCTATCCTATCCTCTATCCTATCCTATCCTCTATCCTATCCTATCCTCTATCCTATCCTATCCTCTATCCTATCCTATCCTCTATCCTATCCTATCCTCTATCCTATCCTATCCTCTATCCTATCCTATCCTCTATCCTATCCTATCCTCTATCCTATCCTATTCTCTATCCTATCCTATCCTCTATCCTATCCTATCCTCTATCCTATCCTATCCTCTATCCTATTCTATCCTCTATCCTATCCAATCCTATATCCTATTCTCTATCCTATCCTATCCTCTATCATATCCAATCCTATATCGTATCCTCTATCCTATCCTATCCTGTATCAAATCCTATCCTCTATCCTATCCTATCCACTATCATATCCTATCCTATCCTCTATCCTATCCTATCCTCTATCGTATCCTATCCTCTATCCTATTAAATCCTCTATCCTATCCTATTCTCTATCCTATCCTATCCTCTATCCTATCCTATCCTCTATCATATCCTATCCTCTATCCTATCCTATCCTGTATCCTATCCTATCCTCCATCCTATCCTATCCTCTATCCTATCCTATCCTGTATCATATCCTATCCTCTATCCTATCCTATCCTCTATAATATCCTATCCTCAATCCTATCCTATCCTCTATCCTATCCAATCCTACATCCTATCCTCTATCATATCCTATCCTCTATCCTATCCTATCGTCTATCCTATCCTATCCTCTATTCTATCCTCTATCCTATCCTTATCCTCTATCGTATCCTATCCTCTACCCTATCCTATCCTGTATCCTATACTGTCCTCTATCCTATCCTATCCTCTATCCTATCCTATCCTCTATCGTATCCTATCCTCTATCCTATTAAATCCTATATCGTATCCTCTATCCTATCCTATCCTCTATCGTATCCTATCCTCAATCCTATCCTATCCTCTATCCTATCCTATCCTCGATCCTATCCTATTCTCTATCCTATCCTATCCTCTATCCTATCCTATTCTCTATCCTATCCAATCCTCTATCCTATCCTATCCTCTATCCTATTCTATCCTCTATCCTATCCAATCCTATATCCTATTCTCTATCCTATCCTATCCTCTATCCTATCCTATCCTCTATCCTATCCTCTATCCTATCCTATCCTCTATGCTATCCTATCCTCTATCGTATCCTATCCTCTATCCTATTAAATCCTATATCGTATCCTCTATCCTATCCTATCCTCTATCGTATCCTATCCTCTATCCTATCCTATCCTCTATCCTATCCTATCCTCTATCCTATCCTATCCTCTATCCTATATTATCCTCTATCCTATCCCATCCTCTATCCTATCCTATCCTCTATCCTATCCTATCCTCTATCCTATCCTATCCTCTATCCTATCCTATTCTCTATCCTATCCTATCCTCTATCCTATCCTCTATCCTATCCTATCCTCTATCATATCCTATCCTCTATCCTATCCTATCCTCTATCCTATCCTTATCCTCTATCGTATCCTATCCTCTATCCTATCCTATCCTGTATCATATCCTATCCTCTATCCTATCCTATCCTCTATCCTATCCTATTCTCTATCCTATCCTATCCTCTATCGTATCCTATCCTCTATGCTATCCAATCCTATATCGTATCCTCTATCCTATCCTATCCTCTATCCTATCCTACCCTCTATCCTATCCTATCCTCTATCATATCCTATCCTCTATCCTATCCTATCCTCTATCATATCCTATCCTCTATCCTATCCTATCCTCTATCCTATCCTATCCTCTATCCTATCCAATCCTATATCCTATCCTCTATCATATCCTATCCTATCCTCTATCCTATCCTATCCGCTATCCTATCCAATCCTATATCCTATTCTCTATCCTATCCTATTCTCTATCCTATCCTATCCTCTATCCTATCCTATCCTCTATCCTATCCTATCCTCTATCCTATCCTATCCTCTATCCTATCCTATCCTCTATCCTATCCTATCCTATCCTCTACCCTATCCTATCCTCTATCGTATCCTATCCTCTATCGTATCCTATCCTCTATCCTATTAAATCCTATATCGTATCCTCTATCCTATCCTATCCTCTATCCTATCCTATCCTCTATCCTATCCTATCCTCTATCCTATCCTATCCTCTATCCTATCCTATCCTCTATCCTATCCTATCCTCTATCCTATCCTATCCTCTATCCTATCCTATCCTCTATCCTATCCTATCCTCTATCCTATCCTATTCTCTATCCTATCCTATCCTCTATCCTATCCTATCCTCTATCCTATCCTATCCTCTATCCTATTCTATCCTCTATCCTATCCAATCCTATATCCTATTCTCTATCCTATCCTATCCTCTATCATATCCAATCCTATATCGTATCCTCTATCCTATCCTATCCTGTATCAAATCCTATCCTCTATCCTATCCTATCCACTATCATATCCTATCCTATCCTCTATCCTATCCTATCCTCTATCGTATCCTATCCTCTATCCTATTAAATCCTCTATCCTATCCTATTCTCTATCCTATCCTATCCTCTATCCTATCCTATCCTCTATCATATCCTATCCTCTATCCTATCCTATCCTGTATCCTATCCTATCCTCCATCCTATCCTATCCTCTATCCTATCCTATCCTGTATCATATCCTATCCTCTATCCTATCCTATCCTCTATAATATCCTATCCTCAATCCTATCCTATCCTCTATCCTATCCAATCCTACATCCTATCCTCTATCATATCCTATCCTCTATCCTATCCTATCGTCTATCCTATCCTATCCTCTATTCTATCCTCTATCCTATCCTTATCCTCTATCGTATCCTATCCTCTACCCTATCCTATCCTGTATCCTATACTGTCCTCTATCCTATCCTATCCTCTATCCTATCCTATCCTCTATCGTATCCTATCCTCTATCCTATTAAATCCTATATCGTATCCTCTATCCTATCCTATCCTCTATCGTATCCTATCCTCAATCCTATCCTATCCTCTATCCTATCCTATCCTCGATCCTATCCTATTCTCTATCCTATCCTATCCTCTATCCTATCCTATCCTCTATCCTATTCTATCCTCTATCCTATCCAATCCTATATCCTATTCTCTATCCTATCCTATCCTCTATCATATCCTATCCTCTATCCTATCCAATCCTATATCGTATCCTCTATCCTATCCTATCCTGTATCCTATCCTAACCTCTATCCTATCCTACCCACTATCATATCCTATCCTATCCTCTATCCTATCCTATCCACTATCCTATCCTATCCTCTATCATATCCTATCCTCTATCCTATCCTATCCTCTATCCTATCCTATCCTCTATCCTATCCTATCCTCTATCCTATCCAATCCTATATCCTATCCCCTATCACATCCTATCCTCTATCCTATCCTATCCTCTATCCTATCCTAACCTCTATCCTATCCTAACCTTTATCGTATCCTATCCTCTATCCTATCCTATCCTCTATCGTATCCTATCCTCTAATCCTATCCTATCCTCTATAATATCCTATCCTCTATCCTATCCTATCCTCTATCCTATCCTATCCTCTATCCTATCCAATCCTATATCCTATTCTCTATCCTATCCTATCCTCTATCGCATCCTATCCTCTATCCTATCCAATCCTATATGGTATCCTCTATCCTATCCTATCCTCTATCCTATCCTATCCTCTATCCTATCCTATCCTCTATCCTATCCTATCCTCTATCCTATCCTATCCTCTATCCTATCCTATCCTCTATCCTATCCTATCCTCTATCCTATCCTATCCTCTATCATATCCTATCCTCTATCCTATCCTATCCTCTATCCTATCCTTATCCTCTATCGTATCCTATTCTCTATCCTATCCTATCCTCTATCCTATCCTATCCTCTATCCTATCCTATCCTCTATCCTATCCTATCCTCTATCCTATCCTATCCTCTATCCTATCCTATCCTGTATCCTATCCTATCCTCTGTCCTATCCTATCCTCTATCCTATCCTATCCTCTATCCTATCCTATCCTCTATCGTATCCTATCATCTATCCTATTAAATCCTATATCGTATCCTCTATCCTATCCTATCCTCTATCGTATCCTATCCTCTATCCTATCCCATCCTCTTTCCTATCCTATCCTCCATCCTATCCTATCCTCTATCCTATCCTTTCCTCTATCCTATCCTATTCTCTATCCTATCCTATCCTCTATCCTATCCTATTCTCTATCCTATCCAATCCTCTATCCTATCCTATCCTCTATCCTATTCTATCCTCTATCCTATCCAATCCTATATCCTATTCTCTATCCTATCCTATCCTCTATCCTATCCTATCCTCTATCCTATCCTCTATCCTATCCTATCCTCTATGCTATCCTATCCTCTATCGTATCCTATCCTCTATCCTATTAAATCCTATATCGTATCCTCTATCCTATCCTATCCTCTATCGTATCCTATCCTCTATCCTATCCTATCCTCTATCCTATCCTATCCTCTATCCTATCCTATCCTCTATCCTATATTATCCTCTATCCTATCCCATCCTCTATCCTATCCTATCCTCTATCCTATCCTATCCTCTATCCTATCCTATCCTCTATCCTATCCTATTCTCTATCCTATCCTATCCTCTATCCTATCCTCTATCCTATCCTATCCTCTATCATATCCTATCCTCTATCCTATCCTATCCTCTATCCTATCCTTATCCTCTATCGTATCCTATCCTCTATCCTATCCTATCCTGTATCATATCCTATCCTCTATCCTATCCTATCCTCTATCCTATCCTATTCTCTATCCTATCCTATCCTCTATCGTATCCTATCCTCTATGCTATCCAATCCTATATCGTATCCTCTATCCTATCCTATCCTCTATCCTATCCTACCCTCTATCCTATCCTATCCTCTATCATATCCTATCCTCTATCCTATCCTATCCTCTATCATATCCTATCCTCTATCCTATCCTATCCTCTATCCTATCCTATCCTCTATCCTATCCAATCCTATATCCTATCCTCTATCATATCCTATCCTATCCTCTATCCTATCCTATCCGCTATCCTATCCAATCCTATATCCTATTCTCTATCCTATCCTATTCTCTATCCTATCCTATCCTCTATCCTATCCTATCCTCTATCCTATCCTATCCTCTATCCTATCCTATCCTCTATCCTATCCTATCCTCTATCCTATCCTATCCTATCCTCTACCCTATCCTATCCTCTATCGTATCCTATCCTCTATCGTATCCTATCCTCTATCCTATTAAATCCTATATCGTATCCTCTATCCTATCCTATCCTCTATACTATCCTATCCTCTATCCTATCCTATCCTCTATCCTATCCTATCCTCTATCCTATCCTATCCTCTATCCTATCCTATCCTCTATCCTATCCTATCCTCTATCCTATCCTATCCTCTATCCTATCCTATCCTCTATCCTATCCTATTCTCTATCCTATCCTATCCTCTATCCTATCCTATCCTCTATCCTATCCTATCCTCTATCCTATTCTATCCTCTATCCTATCCAATCCTATATCCTATTCTCTATCCTATCCTATCCTCTATCATATCCAATCCTATATCGTATCCTCTATCCTATCCTATCCTGTATCAAATCCTATCCTCTATCCTATCCTATCCACTATCATATCCTATCCTATCCTCTATCCTATCCTATCCTCTATCGTATCCTATCCTCTATCCTATTAAATCCTCTATCCTATCCTATTCTCTATCCTATCCTATCCTCTATCCTATCCTATCCTCTATCATATCCTATCCTCTATCCTATCCTATCCTGTATCCTATCCTATCCTCCATCCTATCCTATCCCCTATCCTATCCTATCCTGTATCATATCCTATCCTCTATCCTATCCTATCCTCTATAATATCCTATCCTCAATCCTATCCTATCCTCTATCCTATCCAATCCTACATCCTATCCTCTATCATATCCTATCCTCTATCCTATCCTATCGTCTATCCTATCCTATCCTCTATTCTATCCTCTATCCTATCCTTATCCTCTATCGTATCCTATCCTCTACCCTATCCTATCCTGTATCCTATACTGTCCTCTATCCTATCCTATCCTCTATCCTATCCTATCCTCTATCGTATCCTATCCTCTATCCTATTAAATCCTATATCGTATCCTCTATCCTATCCTATCCTCTATCGTATCCTATCCTCAATCCTATCCTATCCTCTATCCTATCCTATCCTCGATCCTATCCTATTCTCTATCCTATCCTATCCTCTATCCTATCCTATCCTCTATCCTATTCTATCCTCTATCCTATCCAATCCTATATCCTATTCTCTATCCTATCCTATCCTCTATCATATCCTATCCTCTATCCTATCCAATCCTATATCGTATCCTCTATCCTATCCTATCCTGTATCCTATCCTAACCTCTATCCTATCCTACCCACTATCATATCCTATCCTATCCTCTATCCTATCCTATCCACTATCCTATCCTATCCTCTATCATATCCTATCCTCTATCCTATCCTATCCTCTATCCTATCCTATCCTCTATCCTATCCTATCCTCTATCCTATCCAATCCTATATCCTATCCCCTATCACATCCTATCCTCTATCCTATCCTATCCTCTATCCTATCCTAACCTCTATCCTATCCTAACCTTTATCGTATCCTATCCTCTATCCTATCCTATCCTCTATCGTATCCTATCCTCTAATCCTATCCTATCCTCTATAATATCCTATCCTCTATCCTATCCTATCCTCTATCCTATCCTATCCTCTATCCTATCCAATCCTATATCCTATTCTCTATCCTATCCTATCCTCTATCGCATCCTATCCTCTATCCTATCCAATCCTATATGGTATCCTCTATCCTATCCTATCCTCTATCCTATCCTATCCTCTATCCTATCCTATCCTCTATCCTATCCTATCCTCTATCCTATCCTATCCTCTATCCTATCCTATCCTCTATCCTATCCTATCCTCTATCCTATCCTATCCTCTATCATATCCTAACCTCTATCCTATCCTATCCTCTATCCTATCCTTATCCTCTATCGTATCCTATTCTCTATCCTATCCTATCCTCTATCCTATCCTATCCTCTATCGTATCCTATCCTCTATCCTATTAAATCCTATATCGTATCCTCTATCATATCCTATCCTCCATCCTATCCTATCCTCTATCCTATCCTATCCTGTATCATATCCTATCCTCTATCCTATCCTATCCTCTATAATATCCTATCCTCTATCGTATCCTATCGACTATCCTATCCAATCCTCTATCCTATCCTATCCGCTATCCTATCCAATCCTATATCCTATTCTCTATCCTATCCTATCCTCTATCCTATCCTATTTTTTTTTTTTTTCGAGGAGGTAATCTCGTTACGGATACCCGAACCCCCCCGGGGGGGGGGTGGTCCGGGTTATGTGGGACTCCTCGGCTGGTTGGTGCAACGCCGAGTATACCCACTAACTCCTCCCCGTCCGTCCCTAGACTCCTGGGGGCACCCGTGCTCTGCGCGCGCATGTCAATCCGGTGTGCCCCCGCCTTAGCATACCACCCAGGGGGGGACGCGGCCCCCTCCCGCACCTACTCTATCCGAAGGCACCACGCAACGGACGACGTGGCGCCTTCCCCCCTGTTAGGCCGCCCGATGAGCTTCCGGGCCCCCGCCCGAGATGCCCGGCGGCCTCCGGGGACGCCGTTGGTGACCGAGTGTAAGGGGATATCCGATCCCCCGCCTCGAGATCATCAAGGGCGTCCCCGCTCGCGTCAGAGGCGTCGCAACGGGGGTACGCCCCCGAGGCGTACCCTGCGGCGCCTCCCCCCCCCTTCGGCCGGGATCGTGATTACGCTCCCGATCCCGTTCCGCAGCCTCCTTCCGCAGCATAACCCGCTCGCAGAAGGAAGCGAACCCCCTCCACGCCTCCTCGCCACCGGCTGCCGCAGCGACGACAGCCGGGAGCGAGAGGTCGTGGCCCACCGCGCGCCGCAGGGCACGGCGCTCTCCCCCCCATGCCGGACACTCCTCCAGAGTGTGTTGCGCCGTGTCCCGCGGCTCGCCGCAGTGGTGACACGCCTCCTCGGTCTCCCTCCCGATGCGACACAGGTAGTCGCCGAAGCACCCGTGCCCGCTCATCACCTGCGTCACACGGTAGGAGACCCTATGCCCCATCCATCCCCTGTTCCATTGATCGAACACCGGGAGGATGGCCCGAACGGCCCGCCTCTCGCCCTCCCTCGTCCCGGGAAGGCTATCGCGCCACTCCCGGGCTGCGTGCCGCCGAGCATGTCGCCTGAGCTCATCCACCATGAGCCGCGCCTGATCCGGGGCCACCCCCCGGAGCCGGAGTTCCCTGGAGTGCGTATGCACACCCGCCAACACGCGGGCCTCCAGCTCGAGGGGGATCAGCCCCGACATCACCATCGCCGTCGCGTATGAAATGGTGCGGTACCCCCGCACGATGCCTATGGCCAGCCTGCGCTCGATGCGACGCAGCAGCGACCGTGTGCCGCCACTGCGCCCCCTAGCCAAGACATCGCGCGCCCATACAGGGGCTCCGTACAGGACCAAAACTCGCACCACCACCGCGAACAGACGACGCACCCGTCCACAGGGTCCCCCGAGATTCGGGAGAAGGCGACCGAGCGCAGCGGTCGCCCTCTCCGCCCGGGGCGCCAGCGACTCAAGGTGGCGGTCAAAACGCCACCGGCCGTCAAGCTCGAGTCCCAGGTACCGCATCTGGGACCCGACCCTGACCATCCCCTCCCCCACGCAGATCCAGCACTGGGGAGGCGCCGCCAACCGGGCCGAGCGGAGAAACCACATGGCCCTGGTTTTCTCGACGGACACCTCTAGGCCCAGCGACCGGATCGCGCGCACCGCCCGCCACGCGCCGCGCTCCGCCAGGCAGATGGCCTCCTTCGCATACCTCCCGGTGGCCAATACCAGCGTGTCGTCGGCGTAACACGTCAGGCTGACCCCGGGAGGCATCTCCTCCCGCAGGACGCGATCGTACGCAAGATTCCACAGCAACGGGCCCAACACCGAGCCCTGCGGAACCCCGCGCACGACGCCCCTGCGCACCATCCCGTACCGGCCGGGATACTCTATACCCCTGTCGGAGAGATAGCTCCCGATCACCCTTCTGAGATACAGAGGCACCCGGTGGAAGACCAGGGCCTCCATTATCCGATCCCAGGGGACGGTGTTGAACGCGTTAGCGATATCCAAGGATATCGCCAACGCAACACCGCCCCCCTCGTACAGGCCTCCGAGAGAGCCCTCACCCGCCGAATAGCGTCGACGGTGGAGAGACCCTCCCGGAAGCCGAATTGAACCCCGCTCAGATCGGGGACCCCTCCCGCCGACAGGTGCCGGACGAGGCGTCCAACGAGTACGCGCTCGAACAACTTCCCCGCCTCGTCCAGCAGACAAATTGGCCGGTACCCTGAGGGCGAGTCCCGGGACTTGCCCCCCTTCGGAAGGAGGACCAACCTGCCCGACTTCCACTCCGTGGGGAACACCCCCTCCCTCAGACAGCCGTTATACAGCTGCCGGAGTTCGGCGGCGAGTCCCCCCTGCAGGGCCAAGACCAACGCGCGGCCCGGCACCCCGTCCGGGCCCGGGGCCTTGCGGCCCACCCGCCGCGCCCTGGCCATCGCCTCACCCAGCTCGCCGGCCGACACCTCCCACTCTGCGGACCAGGAGAGAGGCTCCTGTTCCCAATGGGAGCGGCGCAGTTGTCCCCCCTCTCGCGGGAAGAGGGACGCCACCACTCCCTCGAGCAGGTGGGGGTCCATCGACTCCGTCACCGGAGGCGCCCACGCGCGCAGCTTGTTCATGACAAGCTTGTACGGGCGCCCCCATGGATCGGAGTCCACCATGCCGACGAGCTCCGACCACGCGTCGGCCTTGGCCCGCGCGATAGCCCTGCGGAGAACCCCGAGCGCGGCTCGGTACTCCCCGCCGAGCCTCGCCGTCGCCTCCTCGTCGTCGCGCCTCCTACGCGCTCGGCCGTACCGACGCCGCGCGGCATTGCAGGCACGCCGGAGCTCCGCAATGCCGGCGGACCACCAGTACGCCGCCCTCCTGGGGGCGAACCGGCTGCGGGGCATGGCGGTGTCGCACACCGCCGTCATTACCTCCCGCAGCCGCCTCGCCCCTTGCGCAGGCGCCAGCTCGGACAGGGCCGGCCCCGTCCATGTCGCCGCGGCTACCGCGGCCCCGAACGCGTCCGCGTCCAGCCGCTTCAAGGCCCATCGCGGCCGTCGGTCCCCCCGGCCCGGCCGGGAATCCCGCGCGTGGAGGGTGGGCCACACGTCCATGACGATGGGCGTATGGTCTGACGCAATCTCTATCTCCTCGGCCACCCTCCATCCCGACACCCGGCGCACGGCCGAGGGAGTCCCCCATGTCAGGTCGACAATCGAGACCCCCTGCGGACGCACGCACGTCGGCGTGGATCCCCGGTTAATCAACCGGAGATCCAGGCCGGCCGCCCAGGTTAACACCTCGCTACCCCTAGTGGTCGTCCTGGGACTCCCCCACGATACCGCGTGGGCATTGAAGTCTCCCAAAACGAGAACCGGGCGGGCGCTGCACCGCGCGATGCAGCTGTTCAGCCCGCCCAGGAACCCCCGAAATTGATCGAGGCCACAGCTCGGCGAGATGTAGATCCCGACAACCGCGATGTCCCCCCATTGCACCGCCACGAATCCCTCGCCCCGCTCCAGAAGGGAGACCGACGGGGACCCGGGGCGGCTTCCCGCCACTATTACTACGGAGCCGATCTCGTCCCCCACTCAGAAGGGGTGTTCGGGGATTGCGTACGGCTCCGCCGCAACTGCCAGCCCAGCCCCCCACTCGCGCACGGCTTGGACAAACAGGTCCTGTGCCGCGCGCGAGTGGTTGAGGTTCGCCTGCAGAACCGGAGTAGGATTAAAAGTACCTACTCTAACATGGGCTTTGCAGAGTCCCCTCCCTGGGAGGTCCGGGCCCCCGGCGCCGTCTGCGGCCGCTGCGCGGATGCAGCCCCAGACGTGCCCTTCTCTTTCGTCGCCGCGCGGCCCCTCTTGGGAGCCGGGGCACACGCTTTGGCCCCGAATCTATGGCCCGATGGTCTCCCCAGGTCCGCGCAGAGCGGACACCTGGGGGCGGCCTTACAGGCCGAAGCCCGGTGCTCCGCCGCCCCGCAGCGGTAGCACATCGCGCCTCTGTCGACCGCGCTCTTGCATGTCGCCCGCGTGTGCCCCGTCTCCAAACAACGGAAGCATTGGAGGGGCCGCTCCCTCAGCGCCTCGACGCGGGCCGAGGACCAGCCCACCAGCAGCCGGCCTCCCGCCAACACTTTCTTGACGGCCGCGAGGGGGCCCTGGGCCCAACAGGAGCCCAGCGCCTGCTCCGAGGCGGATCTGCGGATCTCGCCGACCCGGAACTCCGCCGTGGAACACCCCCCCGCCGCCGCCAGCGCCGCCGCTACGTCCCCGGGCGACACCGAGTCGTCCAGGCCCGCCACGCGCACCTCGCCGCGCTTGACCGCCTGGGAGACCTTAACCCCGGTCCCCCCAAGCGCCTCGGCGATCCTCCCGGAGAGGGCCCGTGCCTTCTCCTGGCACCCCGTGCCCCTGACCTCCAGGAGGATCCCGCCGGTTTTCGACCGCCTGGGAAGCACCCCCGACTCGATCCCGATAGCCTTGAGGTCCACCCTCTCTTTTGCCCTGGCCATCACCTCCGAATAAGTGAGCTTGCAGCTCTCGGGGATGGTGATGGCCACTGCTCCCGTTCTGGGGGTGCGTCCCAGGCCACCGTCCCTCCCGGCGGCGGGCTTCGCCGCGCTCGCGCCGCCCTGCACTCGTGCGCCGCCCGCCGCCCTCGGCTCCCTCGCAGCCTGCAGCCGTGAAGCGGCGGCAGCTGCCTCGGCCGCGGCTGCTCTCGCCGCAGCCTCCTCCGCGGCCATCTTCTTCTTGGCCCTCTTCGCCGCCTTGCTCGTCACCTCCATCCACGAGGCCGGGACGACCGGTGGCGGAATGATAACGGGGGGCACCACCCTCACGTTGGACACGACCACCGGTCCAGTCCCCTTGGTGACAGACGTCGCCGGCAGAGAAGCCACCGGCGTCGCCTCGCGCGCCGACTTACCCTCCGCCCGGAGGGCCGGGGCCAACCCGGCCAGAATCGTCCGGAACCGCTCCTCCATCCGGGCCTCTAGCTCCCGGTTCCTGGCCGTTATCAGCGCGCCGACCCGGAGAAGCAGGGCTTCGGAGTCCAAAACTCCCGCTCCCTCCCCCGACGATCCCATCGCCTCCATCCCCCGCGTACGGACCCCCGCTGTCGAGGAGGCGGGGGGCGCTTCCCCTATTGGCGCATGTCCCGCCCGGCGACCGCTGTCGGTGTTCGCCCGCCGCCCGGCCTCCATTGACCGGAGCCTCGCCCGGAGGTCACCCATCCTCTATCCTATCCTATCCTTTATCGTATCCTATCCTCTATCCTATTAAATCCTATATCGGATCCTCTATCCTATTAAATCCTATATCGGATCCTCCATCCTATCCTATCCTCTATCGTATCATATCCTCTACCCTATCCTATCCTCTATCGTATCCTATCCTCCATCCTATCCTATCCTCTATCCTATATTATCCTCTATCCTATCCCATCCTCTATCCTATCCTATCCTCTATCCTATCCTATCCTCTATCCTATCCTATCCTCTATCCTATCCTATCCTCTATCCTATCCTATCCTCTATCATATCCTATCCTCTATCCTATCCTATCCTCTATCCTATCCTTATCCTCTATCGTAGCCTATCCTCTATCCTATCCTATCCTCTATCCTATCCTATCCTATCCTATCCTCTATCCTATCCTATCCTCTATCCTATCCTATCCTCTATCCTATCCTATCCTCTATCCTATCCTATCCTCTATCCTATCCTATCCTCTATCCTATTAAATATTATATGGTATCCTCTATCCTATCCTATCCTCTATCGTATCCTATCCTCTATCCTATCCTATCCTATATCCTATCCTATCCTCTATCGTATCATATCCTCTATCCTATCCTATCCTCTATCCTATCCTATCCTCTATCCTGTCCTATCCTCTATCCTATCCTATCCTCTATCCTATCCTATCCTCTATCCTATCCTATCCTCTATCCTATCCTATCCTCTATCCTATCCTATCCTCTATCCTATCCTATCCTCTATCCTATCCTATCCTCTATCATATCCTATCCTCTATCCGATCCTATCCTCTATCCTATCCTATCCTCTATCGTATCCTATCATCTATCCTATTAAATCCTATATCGTATCCTCTATCCTATATTATCCTCTATCCTATCCTATCCTCTATCATATCCTATCCTCTATCCTATCCTATCCTCTATCCTATCCTTATCCTCTATCGTAGCCTATCCTCTATCCTATCCTATCCTCTATCCTATCCTATCCTATCCTATCCTCTATCCTATCCTATCCTCTATCCTATCCTATCCTCTATCCTATCCCATCCTCTATCCTATCCTATCCTCTATCCTATCCTATCCTCTATCCTATCCTTTCCTCTATCCTATCCTATTCTCTATCCTATCCTATCCTCTATCGTATCATATCCTCTATCCTATCCTATCCTCTATCCTATCCTATCCTCTATCCTGTCCTATCCTCTATCCTATCCTATCCTCTATCCTATCCTATCCTCTATCCTATCCTATCCTCTATCATATCCTATCCTCTATCCGATCCTATCCTCTATCCTATCCTATCCTCTATCGTATCCTATCATCTATCCTATTAAATCCTATATCGTATCCTCTATCCTATATTATCCTCTATCCTATCCTATCCTCTATCATATCCTATCCTCTATCCTATCCTATCCTCTATCCTATCCTTATCCTCTATCGTAGCCTATCCTCTATCCTATCCTATCCTCTATCCTATCCTATCCTATCCTATCCTCTATCCTATCCTATCCTCTATCCTATCCTATCCTCTATCCTATCCCATCCTCTATCCTATCCTATCCTCTATCCTATCCTATCCTCTATCCTATCCTTTCCTCTATCCTATCCTATTCTCTATCCTATCCTATCCTCTATCGTATCATATCCTCTATCCTATCCTATCCTCTATCCTATCCTATCCTCTATCCTGTCCTATCCTCTATCCTATCCTATCCTCTATCCTATCCTATCCTCTATCCTATCCTATCCTCTATCCTATCCTATCCTCTATCCTATCCTATCCTCTATCCTATCCTATCCTCTATCCTATCCTATCCTCTATCATATCCTATCATCTATCCTATCCTATCCTCTATCCTATCCTATCCTCTATCGTATCCTATCATCTATCCTATTAAATCCCATATCGTATCCTCTATCCTATATTATCCTCTATCCTATCCCATCCTCTATCCTATCCTATCCTCTATCCTATCCTATCCTCTATCCTATCCTATCCTCTATCCTATCCTATCCTCTATCCTATCCTATCCTCTATCCTATCCTATCCTCTATCCTATCCTATCCTCTATCCTATCCTATCCTCTATCCTGTCCTATCCTCTATCCTATCCTATCCTCTATCCTATCCTATCCTCTATCCTATCCTATCCTCTATCCTATCCTATCCTCTATCCTATCCTATCCTCTATCCTATCCTATCCTCTATCGTATCCTATCCTCTATCCTATCCTATCCTCTATCCTATCCTATCCTCTATCCTATCCTATCCTCTATCCTATCCTATCCTCTATCCTATATTATCCTCTATCCTATCCCATCCTCTATCCTATCCTATCCTCTATCCTATCCTATCCTCTATCCTATCCTATCCTCTATCCTATCCTATTCTCTATCCTATCCTATCCTCTATCCTATCCTATCCTCTATCATATCCTATCCTCTATCCTATCCTATCCTGTATCCTATCCTATCCTCTATCCTATCCTATCCTCTATCCTATCCTATCCTGTATCATATCCTATCCTCTATCCTATCCTATCCTCTATCCTATTCTATCCTCTATCCTATCCAATCCTATATCCTATTCTCTATCCTAGCCAATCCCCTATCCTATCCTATCCGCTATCCTATCCAATCCTATATCCTATCCTCTATCCTATCCTATCCTATATCGTATCCTATCCTCTATCCTATTAAATCCCATATCGTATCCTCTATCCTATCCTATCCTCTATCGTATCCTATCCTCTATCCTATCCTATCCTCTATCCTATCCTATCCTCTATCCTATCCTATCCTCTATCCTATCCTATCCTCTATCCTATATTATCCTCTATCCTATCCTATCCTCTATCCTATCCTATCCTCTATCCTATCCTATCCTCTATCCTATCCTATCCTCTATCCTATCCTATTCTCTATCCTATCCTATCCTCTATCGTATCCTATCCTCTATCCTATTAAATCCTATATCGTATCCTCTATCCTATCCTATCCTCTATCGTATCATATCCTCTACCCTATCCTATCCTCTATCGTATCCTATCCTCCATCCTATCCTATCCTCTATCCTATATTATCCTCTATCCTATCCCATCCTCTATCCTATCCTATCCTCTATCCTATCCTATCCTCTATCCTATCCTATCCTCTATCCTATCCTATCCTCTATCCTATATTATCCTCTATCCTATCCTATCCTCTATCCTATATTATCCTCTATCCTATCCCATCCTCTATCCTATCCTATCCTCTATCCTATCCTATCCTCTATCCTATCCTATCCTCCATCCTATCCTATCCTCTATCCTATATTATCCTCTATCCTATCCCATCCTCTATCCTATCCTATCCTCTATCCTATCCTATCCTCTATCCTATCCTATCCTCTATCCTATCCTATCCTCTATCATATCCTATCCTCTATCCTATCCTATCCTCTATCCTATCCTATCCTCTATCGTATCCTATCATCTATCCTATTAAATCCTATATCGTATCCTCTATCCTATATTATCCTCTATCCTATCCTATCCTCTATCCTATCCTATCCTCTATCCTATCCTGTCCTCTATCCTATCCTATCCTCTATCCTATATTATCCTCTATCCTATCCCATCCTCTATCCTATCCTATCCTCTATCCTATCCTATCCTCTATCCTATCCTATCCTCTATCGTATCCTATCCTCTATCCTATTAAATCCTATACCGTATCCTCTATCCTATCCTATCCTCTATCGTATCATATCCTCTATCCTATCCTATCCTCTACCGTATCCTATCCTAAATCCTATCCTATCCTCTATCCTATATTATCCTCTATCCTATCCCATCCTCTATCCTATCCTATCCTCTATCCTATCCTATCCTCTATCATATCCTATCCTCTATCCAATCCTATCCTCTATCCTATCCTTATCCTCTATCGTATCCTATCCTCTATCCTATCCTATCCTCTATCCTATCCTATCCTCTATCCTATCCTATCCTCTATCCTATCCTATCCTCTATCCTATCCTCTATCCTATCCTATCCTCTATCCTATCCTATCCTCTATCGTATCCTATCATCTATCCTATTAAATCCTATATCGTATCCTCTATCCTATCCTATCCTCTATCGTATCCTATCCTCCATCCTATCCTATCCTCTATCCTATCCTATCCTCTATCCTATCCTTTTCTCTATCCTATCCTATCATCTATCCTATCCTATCCTCTATCCTA
Source organism: Halictus rubicundus (assembly GCF_050948215.1). Taxonomy (NCBI): domain Eukaryota; kingdom Metazoa; phylum Arthropoda; class Insecta; order Hymenoptera; family Halictidae; genus Halictus; species Halictus rubicundus. The sequence goes on along the minus strand of NW_027489043.1, from coordinate 97,408 downwards.
TCCTATCCTCTATCCTATCCTATCCTCTATCCTATCCTATCCTCTATCATATCCTATCCTCTATCCAATCCTATCCTCTATCCTATCCTTATCCTCTATCGTATCCTATCCTCTATCCTATCCTATCCTCTATCCTATCCTATCCTCTATCCTATCCTATCCTCTATCCTATCCTATCCTCTATCCTATATTATCCTCTATCCTATCCCATCCTCTATCCTATCCTATCCTCTATCCTATCCTATCCTCTATCATATCCTATCCTCTATCCAATCCTATCCTCTATCCTATCCTTATCCTCTATCGTATCCTATCCTCTATCCTATCCTATCCTCTATCCTATCCTATCCTCTATCCTATCCTATCCTCTATCCTATCCTATCCTCTATCCTATCCTATCCTCTATCATATCCTATCCTCTATCCGATCCTATCCTCTATCCTATCCTATCCTCTATCGTATCCTATCATCTATCCTATTAAATCCTATATCGTATCCTCTATCCTATATTATCCTCTATCCTATCCTATCCTCTATCATATCCTATCCTCTATCCTATCCTATCCTCTATCCTATCCTTATCCTCTATCGTAGCCTATCCTCTATCCTATCCTATCCTCTATCCTATCCTATCCTATCCTATCCTCTATCCTATCCTATCCTCTATCCTATCCTATCCTCTATCCTATCCCATCCTCTATCCTATCCTATCCTCTATCCTATCCTATCCTCTATCCTATCCTTTCCTCTATCCTATCCTATTCTCTATCCTATCCTATCCTCTATCGTATCATATCCTCTATCCTATCCTATCCTCTATCCTATCCTATCCTCTATCCTGTCCTATCCTCTATCCTATCCTATCCTCTATCCTATCCTATCCTCTATCCTATCCTATCCTCTATCCTATCCTATCCTCTATCCTATCCTATCCTCTATCATATCCTATCCTCTATCCAATCCTATCCTCTATCCTATCCTTATCCTCTATCGTATCCTATCCTCTATCCTATCCTATCCTCTATCCTATCCTATCCTCTATCCTATCCTATCCTCTATCCTATCCTATCCTCTATCCTATCCTATCCTCTATCCTATCCTATCCTCTATCCTATCCTATCCTCTATCCTATCCTATCCTCTATCCTATCCTATCCTCAACCTATATTATCCTCTATCCTATCCTATCCTCTATCCTATCCTATCCTCTATCCTATCCTATCCTCTATCCTATCCTATCCTCTATCCTATCCTATTCTCTATCCTATCCTATCCTCTATCGTATCCTATCCTCTATCCTATTAAATCCTATATCGTATCCTCTATCCTATCCTATCCTCTATCGTATCATATCCTCTACCCTATCCTATCCTCTATCGTATCCTATCCTCCATCCTATCCTATCCTCTATCCTATATTATCCTCTATCCTATCCCATCCTCTATCCTATCCTATCCTCTATCCTATCCTATCCTCTATCCTATCCTATCCTCTATCCTATCCTATCCTCTATCCTATATTATCCTCTATCCTATCCTATCCTCTATCCTATATTATCCTCTATCCTATCCCATCCTCTATCCTATCCTATCCTCTATCCTATCCTATCCTCTATCCTATCCTATCCTCCATCCTATCCTATCCTCTATCCTATATTATCCTTTATCCTATCCCATCCTCTATCCTATCCTATCCTCTATCCTATCCTATCCTCTATCCTATCCTATCCTCTATCCTATCCTATCCTCTATCATATCCTATCCTCTATCCTATCCTATCCTCTATCCTATCCTATCCTCTATCGTATCCTATCATCTATCCTATTAAATCCTATATCGTATCCTCTATCCTATATTATCCTCTATCCTATCCTATCCTCTATCCTATCCTATCCTCTATCCTATCCTATCCTCTATCCTATATTATCCTCTATCCTATCCCATCCTCTATCCTATCCTATCCTCTATCCTATCCTATCCTCTATCCTATCCTATCCTCTATCGTATCCTATCCTCTATCCTATTAAATCCTATACCGTATCCTCTATCCTATCCTATCCTCTATCGTATCATATCCTCTATCCTATCCTATCCTCTACCGTATCCTATCCTAAATCCTATCCTATCCTCTATCCTATATTATCCTCTATCCTATCCCATCCTCTATCCTATCCTATCCTCTATCCTATCCTATCCTCTATCATATCCTATCCTCTATCCAATCCTATCCTCTATCCTATCCTTATCCTCTATCGTATCCTATCCTCTATCCTATCCTATCCTCTATCCTATTCTATCCTCTATCCTATCCAATCCTATATCCTATTCTCTATCCTAGCCAATCCCCTATCCTATCCTATCCGCTATCCTATCCAATCCTATATCCTATCCTCTATCCTATCCTATCCTATATCGTATCCTATCCTCTATCCTATTAAATCCCATATCGTATCCTCTATCCTATCCTATCCTCTATCGTATCCTATCCTCTATCCTATCCTATCCTCTATCCTATCCTATCCTATATCCTATCCTATCCTCTATCCTATCCTATCCTCTATCCTATATTATCCTCTATCCTATCCTATCCTCTATCCTATCCTATCCTCTATCCTATCCTATCCTCTATCCTATCCTATCCTCTATCCTATCCTATTCTCTATCCTATCCTATCCTCTATCGTATCCTATCCTCTATCCTATTAAATCCTATATCGTATCCTCTATCCTATCCTATCCTCTATCGTATCATATCCTCTACCCTATCCTATCCTCTATCGTATCCTATCCTCCATCCTATCCTATCCTCTATCCTATATTATCCTCTATCCTATCCCATCCTCTATCCTATCCTATCCTCTATCCTATCCTATCCTCTATCCTATCCTATCCTCTATCATATCCTATCCTCTATCCAATCCTATCCTCTATCCTATCCTTATCCTCTATCGTATCCTATCCTCTATCCTATCCTATCCTCTATCCTATCCTATCCTCTATCCTATCCTATCCTCTATCCTATCCTATCCTCTATCCTATCCTATCCTCTATCATATCCTATCCTCTATCCGATCCTATCCTCTATCCTATCCTATCCTCTATCGTATCCTATCATCTATCCTATTAAATCCTATATCGTATCCTCTATCCTATATTATCCTCTATCCTATCCTATCCTCTATCATATCCTATCCTCTATCCTATCCTATCCTCTATCCTATCCTTATCCTCTATCGTAGCCTATCCTCTATCCTATCCTATCCTCTATCCTATCCTATCCTATCCTATCCTCTATCCTATCCTATCCTCTATCCTATCCTATCCTCTATCCTATCCCATCCTCTATCCTATCCTATCCTCTATCCTATCCTATCCTCTATCCTATCCTTTCCTCTATCCTATCCTATTCTCTATCCTATCCTATCCTCTATCGTATCATATCCTCTATCCTATCCTATCCTCTATCCTATCCTATCCTCTATCCTGTCCTATCCTCTATCCTATCCTATCCTCTATCCTATCCTATCCTCTATCCTATCCTATCCTCTATCCTATCCTATCCTCTATCCTATCCTATCCTCTATCATATCCTATCCTCTATCCAATCCTATCCTCTATCCTATCCTTATCCTCTATCGTATCCTATCCTCTATCCTATCCTATCCTCTATCCTATCCTATCCTCTATCCTATCCTATCCTCTATCCTATCCTATCCTCTATCCTATCCTATCCTCTATCCTATCCTATCCTCTATCCTATCCTATCCTCTATCCTATCCTATCCTCTATCGTATCCTATCCTCTATCCTATCCTATCCTCTATCCTATCCTATCCTCTATCCTATCCTATCCTCTATCCTATCCTATCCTCTATCCTATATTATCCTCTATCCTATCCCATCCTCTATCCTATCCTATCCTCTATCCTATCCTATCCTCTATCCTATCCTATCCTCTATCCTATCCTATTCTCTATCCTATCCTATCCTCTATCCTATCCTATCCTCTATCATATCCTATCCTCTATCCTATCCTATCCTGTATCCTATCCTATCCTCTATCCTATCCTATCCTCTATCCTATCCTATCCTGTATCATATCCTATCCTCTATCCTATCCTATCCTCTATCCTATTCTATCCTCTATCCTATCCAATCCTATATCCTATTCTCTATCCTAGCCAATCCCTTATCCTATCCTATCCGCTATCCTATCCAATCCTATATCCTATCCTCTATCCTATCCTATCCTATATCGTATCCTATCCTCTATCCTATTAAATCCCATATCGTATCCTCTATCCTATCCTATCCTCTATCGTATCCTATCCTCTATCCTATCCTATCCTCTATCCTATCCTATCCTCTATCCTATCCTATCCTCTATCCTATATTATCCTCTATCCTATCCTATCCTCTATCCTATCCTATCCTCTATCCTATCCTATCCTCTATCCTATCCTATCCTCTATCCTATCCTATTCTCTATCCTATCCTATCCTCTATCGTATCCTATCCTCTATCCTATTAAATCCTATATCGTATCCTCTATCCTATCCTATCCTCTATCGTATCATATCCTCTACCCTATCCTATCCTCTATCGTATCCTATCCTCCATCCTATCCTATCCTCTATCCTATATTATCCTCTATCCTATCCCATCCTCTATCCTATCCTATCCTCTATCCTATCCTATCCTCTATCCTATCCTATCCTCTATCCTATCCTATCCTCTATCCTATATTATCCTCTATCCTATCCTATCCTCTATCCTATATTATCCTCTATCCTATCCCATCCTCTATCCTATCCTATCCTCTATCCTATCCTATCCTCTATCCTATCCTATCCTCCATCCTATCCTATCCTCTATCCTATATTATCCTCTATCCTATCCCATCCTCTATCCTATCCTATCCTCTATCCTATCCTATCCTCTATCCTATCCTATCCTCTATCCTATCCTATCCTCTATCATATCCTATCCTCTATCCTATCCTATCCTCTATCCTATCCTATCCTCTATCGTATCCTATCATCTATCCTATTAAATCCTATATCGTATCCTCTATCCTATATTATCCTCTATCCTATCCTATCCTCTATCCTATCCTATCCTCTATCCTATCCTATCCTCTATCCTATCCTATCCTCTATCCTATATTATCCTCTATCCTATCCCATCCTCTATCCTATCCTATCCTCTATCCTATCCTATCCTCTATCCTATCCTATCCTCTATCGTATCCTATCCTCTATCCTATTAAATCCTATACCGTATCCTCTATCCTATCCTATCCTCTATCGTATCATATCCTCTATCCTATCCTATCCTCTACCGTATCCTATCCTAAATCCTATCCTATCCTCTATCCTATATTATCCTCTATCCTATCCCATCCTCTATCCTATCCTATCCTCTATCCTATCCTATCCTCTATCATATCCTATCCTCTATCCAATCCTATCCTCTATCCTATCCTTATCCTCTATCGTATCCTATCCTCTATCCTATCCTATCCTCTATCCTATCCTATCCTCTATCCTATCCTATCCTCTATCCTATCCTATCCTCTATCCTATCCTCTATCCTATCCTATCCTCTATCCTATCCTATCCTCTATCGTATCCTATCATCTATCCTATTAAATCCTATATCGTATCCTCTATCCTATCCTATCCTCTATCGTATCCTATCCTCCATCCTATCCTATCCTCTATCCTATCCTATCCTCTATCCTATCCTTTTCTCTATCCTATCCTATCATCTATCCTATCCTATCCTCTATCCTATCCTATCCTCTATCCTATCCTATCCTCTATCCTATCCTATCCTCTATCATATCCTATCCTCTATCCAATCCTATCCTCTATCCTATCCTTATCCTCTATCGTATCCTATCCTCTATCCTATCCTATCCTCTATCCTATCCTATCCTCTATCCTATCCTATCCTCTATCCTATCCTATCCTCTATCCTATATTATCCTCTATCCTATCCCATCCTCTATCCTATCCTATCCTCTATCCTATCCTATCCTCTATCATATCCTATCCTCTATCCAATCCTATCCTCTATCCTATCCTTATCCTCTATCGTATCCTATCCTCTATCCTATCCTATCCTCTATCCTATCCTATCCTCTATCCTATCCTATCCTCTATCCTATCCTATCCTCTATCCTATCCTATCCTCTATCATATCCTATCCTCTATCCGATCCTATCCTCTATCCTATCCTATCCTCTATCGTATCCTATCATCTATCCTATTAAATCCTATATCGTATCCTCTATCCTATATTATCCTCTATCCTATCCCATCCTCTATCCTATCCTATCCTCTATCCTATCCTATCCTCTATCCTATCCTATCCTCTATCCTATCCTATTCTCTATCCTATCCTATCCTCTATCCTATCCTATCCTCTATCATATCCTATCCTCTATCCTATCCTATCCTGTATCCTATCCTATCCTCTATCCTATCCTATCCTCTATCCTATCCTATCCTGTATCATATCCTATCCTCTATCCTATCCTATCCTCTATCCTATTCTATCCTCTATCCTATCCAATCCTATATCCTATTCTCTATCCTAGCCAATCCCCTATCCTATCCTATCCGCTATCCTATCCAATCCTATATCCTATCCTCTATCCTATCCTATCCTATATCGTATCCTATCCTCTATCCTATTAAATCCCATATCGTATCCTCTATCCTATCCTATCCTCTATCGTATCCTATCCTCTATCCTATCCTATCCTCTATCCTATCCTATCCTCTATCCTATCCTATCCTCTATCCTATCCTATCCTCTATCCTATATTATCCTCTATCCTATCCTATCCTCTATCCTATCCTATCCTCTATCCTATCCTATCCTCTATCCTATCCTATCCTCTATCCTATCCTATTCTCTATCCTATCCTATCCTCTATCGTATCCTATCCTCTATCCTATTAAATCCTATATCGTATCCTCTATCCTATCCTATCCTCTATCGTATCATATCCTCTACCCTATCCTATCCTCTATCGTATCCTATCCTCCATCCTATCCTATCCTCTATCCTATATTATCCTCTATCCTATCCCATCCTCTATCCTATCCTATCCTCTATCCTATCCTATCCTCTATCCTATCCTATCCTAGCCAATCCCCTATCCTATCCTATCCGCTATCCTATCCAATCCTATATCCTATCCTCTATCCTATCCTATCCTATATCGTATCCTATCCTCTATCCTATTAAATCCCATATCGTATCCTCTATCCTATCCTATCCTCTATCGTATCCTATCCTCTATCCTATCCTATCCTCTATCCTATCCTATCCTCTATCCTATCCTATCCTCTATCCTATCCTATCCTCTATCCTATATTATCCTCTATCCTATCCTATCCTCTATCCTATCCTATCCTCTATCCTATCCTATCCTCTATCCTATCCTATCCTCTATCCTATCCTATTCTCTATCCTATCCTATCCTCTATCGTATCCTATCCTCTATCCTATTAAATCCTATATCGTATCCTCTATCCTATCCTATCCTCTATCGTATCATATCCTCTACCCTATCCTATCCTCTATCGTATCCTATCCTCCATCCTATCCTATCCTCTATCCTATATTATCCTCTATCCTATCCCATCCTCTATCCTATCCTATCCTCTATCCTATCCTATCCTCTATCCTATCCTATCCTCTATCCTATCCTATCCTCTATCCTATATTATCCTCTATCCTATCCTATCCTCTATCCTATATTATCCTCTATCCTATCCCATCCTCTATCCTATCCTATCCTCTATCCTATCCTATCCTCTATCCTATCCTATCCTCCATCCTATCCTATCCTCTATCCTATATTATCCTTTATCCTATCCCATCCTCTATCCTATCCTATCCTCTATCCTATCCTATCCTCTATCCTATCCTATCCTCTATCCTATCCTATCCTCTATCCTATCCTATCCTCCATCCTATCCTATCCTCTATCCTATATTATCCTTTATCCTATCCCATCCTCTATCCTATCCTATCCTCTATCCTATCCTATCCTCTATCCTATCCTATCCTCTATCCTATCCTATCCTCTATCATATCCTATCCTCTATCCTATCCTATCCTCTATCCTATCCTATCCTCTATCGTATCCTATCATCTATCCTATTAAATCCTATATCGTATCCTCTATCCTATATTATCCTCTATCCTATCCTATCCTCTATCCTATCCTATCCTCTATCCTATCCTATCCTCTATCCTATATTATCCTCTATCCTATCCCATCCTCTATCCTATCCTATCCTCTATCCTATCCTATCCTCTATCCTATCCTATCCTCTATCGTATCCTATCCTCTATCCTATTAAATCCTATACCGTATCCTCTATCCTATCCTATCCTCTATCGTATCATATCCTCTATCCTATCCTATCCTCTACCGTATCCTATCCTAAATCCTATCCTATCCTCTATCCTATATTATCCTCTATCCTATCCCATCCTCTATCCTATCCTATCCTCTATCCTATCCTATCCTCTATCATATCCTATCCTCTATCCAATCCTATCCTCTATCCTATCCTTATCCTCTATCGTATCCTATCCTCTATCCTATCCTATCCTCTATCCTATCCTATCCTCTATCCTATCCTATCCTCTATCCTATCCTATCCTCTATCCTATCCTATCCTCTATCCTATCCTCTATCCTATCCTATCCTCTATCCTATCCTATCCTCTATCGTATCCTATCATCTATCCTATTAAATCCTATATCGTATCCTCTATCCTATCCTATCCTCTATCGTATCCTATCCTCCATCCTATCCTATCCTCTATCCTATCCTATCCTCTATCCTATCCTTTTCTCTATCCTATCCTATCATCTATCCTATCCTATCCTCTATCCTATCCTATCCTCTATCCTATCCTATCCTCTATCCTATCCTATCCTCTATCATATCCTATCCTCTATCCAATCCTATCCTCTATCCTATCCTTATCCTCTATCGTATCCTATCCTCTATCCTATCCTATCCTCTATCCTATCCTATCCTCTATCCTATCCTATCCTCTATCCTATCCTATCCTCTATCCTATATTATCCTCTATCCTATCCCATCCTCTATCCTATCCTATCCTCTATCCTATCCTATCCTCTATCCTATCCTATCCTCTATCGTATCCTATCCTCTATCCTATTAAATCCTATACCGTATCCTCTATCCTATCCTATCCTCTATCGTATCATATCCTCTATCCTATCCTATCCTCTACCGTATCCTATCCTAAATCCTATCCTATCCTCTATCCTATATTATCCTCTATCCTATCCCATCCTCTATCCTATCCTATCCTCTATCCTATCCTATCCTCTATCCTATCCTATCCTCTATCCTATCCTATCCTCTATCCTATCCTATCCTCTATCCTATCCTATCCTCTATCCTATCCTATCCTCTATCATATCCTATCCTCTATCCTATCCTATCCTCTATCCTATCCTATCCTCTATCCTATCCTATCCTCTATCCTATCCTATCCTCTATCGTATCCTATCCTCTATCCTATCCTATCCTCTATCCTATCCTATCCTCTATCCTATCCTATCCTCTATCCTATCCTATCCTCTATCCTATATTATCCTCTATCCTATCCCATCCTCTATCCTATCCTATCCTCTATCCTATCCTATCCTCTATCCTATCCTATCCTCTATCCTATCCTATTCTCTATCCTATCCTATCCTCTATCCTATCCTATCCTCTATCGTATCCTATCCTCTATCCTATTAAATCCTATACCGTATCCTCTATCCTATCCTATCCTCTATCGTATCATATCCTCTATCCTATCCTATCCTCTACCGTATCCTATCCTAAATCCTATCCTATCCTCTATCCTATATTATCCTCTATCCTATCCCATCCTCTATCCTATCCTATCCTCTATCCTATCCTATCCTCTATCATATCCTATCCTCTATCCAATCCTATCCTCTATCCTATCCTTATCCTCTATCGTATCCTATCCTCTATCCTATCCTATCCTCTATCCTATCCTATCCTCTATCCTATCCTATCCTCTATCCTATCCTATCCTCTATCCTATCCTCTATCCTATCCTATCCTCTATCCTATCCTATCCTCTATCGTATCCTATCATCTATCCTATTAAATCCTATATCGTATCCTCTATCCTATCCTATCCTCTATCGTATCCTATCCTCCATCCTATCCTATCCTCTATCCTATCCTATCCTCTATCCTATCCTTTTCTCTATCCTATCCTATCATCTATCCTATCCTATCCTCTATCCTATCCTATCCTCTATCCTATCCTATCCTCTATCCTATCCTATCCTCTATCATATCCTATCCTCTATCCAATCCTATCCTCTATCCTATCCTTATCCTCTATCGTATCCTATCCTCTATCCTATCCTATCCTCTATCCTATCCTATCCTCTATCCTATCCTATCCTCTATCCTATCCTATCCTCTATCCTATATTATCCTCTATCCTATCCCATCCTCTATCCTATCCTATCCTCTATCCTATCCTATCCTCTATCCTATCCTATCCTCTATCGTATCCTATCCTCTATCCTATTAAATCCTATACCGTATCCTCTATCCTATCCTATCCTCTATCGTATCATATCCTCTATCCTATCCTATCCTCTACCGTATCCTATCCTAAATCCTATCCTATCCTCTATCCTATATTATCCTCTATCCTATCCCATCCTCTATCCTATCCTATCCTCTATCCTATCCTATCCTCTATCCTATCCTATCCTCTATCCTATCCTATCCTCTATCCTATCCTATCCTCTATCCTATCCTATCCTCTATCCTATCCTATCCTCTATCATATCCTATCCTCTATCCTATCCTATCCTCTATCCTATCCTATCCTCTATCCTATCCTATCCTCTATCCTATCCTATCCTCTATCCTATCCTATCCTCCATCGTATCCTATCCTCTATCCTATCCTATCCTCTATCCTATCCTATCCTCTATCCTATCCTATCCTCTATCCTATCCTATCCTCTATCCTATATTATCCTCTATCCTATCCCATCCTCTATCCTATCCTATCCTCTATCCTATCCTATCCTCTATCCTATCCTATCCTCTATCCTATCCTATTCTCTATCCTATCCTATCCTCTATCCTATCCTATCCTCTATCCTATCCTATCCTCTATCCTATCCTATCCTCTATCCTATCCTATCCTCTATCCTATCCTATCCTCTATCCTATCCTATCCTCTATCCTATCCTATCCTCTATCCTATCCTATCCTCTATCCTATCCTATCCTCTATCCTATCCTATCCTCTATCCTATCCTATCCTCTATCCTATCCTATCCTCTATCCTATCCTATCCTCTATCCTATCCTATCCTCTATCCTATCCTATCCTCTATCCTATCCTATCCTCTATCCTATCCTCTATCCTATCCTCTATCCTATCCTATCCTCTATCCTATCCTATCCTCTATCGTATCCTATCATCTATCCTATTAAATCCTATATCGTATCCTCTATCCTATCCTATCCTCTATCGTATCCTATCCTCCATCCTATCCTATCCTCTATCCTATCCTATCCTCTATCCTATCCTTTTCTCTATCCTATCCTATCATCTATCCTATCCTATCCTCTATCCTATCCTATCCTATCCTCTATCATATCCTATCCTCTATCCAATCCTATCCTCTATCCTATCCTTATCCTCTATCGTATCCTATCCTCTATCCTATCCTATCCTCTATCCTATCCTATCCTCTATCCTATCCTATCCTCTATCCTATCCTATACTCTATCCTATATTATCCTCTATCCTATCCCATCCTCTATCCTATCCTATCCTCTATCCTATCCTATCCTCTATCCTATCCTATCCTCTATCCTATCCTATCCTCTATCGTATCCTATCCTCTATTATATTAAATCCTATACCGTATCCTCTATCCTATCCTATCCTCTATCGTATCATATCCTCTATCCTATCCTATCCTCTACCGTATCCTATCCTCCATCCTATCCTATCCTCTATCCTATATTATCCTCTATCCTATCCCATCCTCTATCCTATCCTATCCTCTATCCTATCCTATCCTCTATCCTATCCTATCCTCTATCCTATCCTATCCTCTATCCTATCCTATCCTCTATCCTATCCTATCCTCTATCATATCCTATCCTCTATCCTATCCTATCCTCTATCCTATCCTATCCTCTATCCTATCCTATCCTCTATCCTATATTATCCTCTATCCTATCCCATCCTCTATCCTATCCTATCCTCTATCCTATCCTATCCTCTATCCTATCCTATCCTCTATCCTATCCTATTCTCTATCCTATCCTATCCTCTATCCTATCCTATCCTCTATCCTATCCTATCCTCTATCCTATCCTCTATCCTATCCTATCCTCTATCCTATCCTATCCTCTATCCTATATTATCCTCTATCCTATCCCATCCTCTATCCTATCCTATCCTCTATCCTATCCTTTTCTCTATCCTATCCTATCCTCTATCCTATCCTATCCTCTATCCTATCCTATCCTCTATCCTATCCTATCCTGTATCATATCCTATCCTCTATCCTATCCTATCCTCTATCCTATTCTATCCTCTATCCTATCCAATCCTATATCCTATTCTCTATCCTAGCCAATCCCCTATCCTATCCTATCCGCTATCCTATCCAATCCTATATCCTATCCTCTATCCTATCCTATCCTCTATCGTATCATATCCTCTAGCCTATCCTATCCTCTATCGTATCCTATCCTCTATCCTATCCTATCCTCTATCCTATCCTATCCTCTATCCTATCCTATCCTCTATCCTATCCTATCCTCTATCCTATCCTATCCTCTATCCTATCCTATCCTCTATCCTATCCTATCCTCTATCCTATCCTATCCTCTATCGTATCCTCTATCATATCCTATCCTCTATCCTATCCTATCCTCTATCCTATCCTTATCCTCTATCGTATCCTATCCTCTATCCTATCCTATCCTCTATGCTATCCTATCCTCTATCCTATCCTATCCTCTATCCTATCCTATCCTCTATCCTATCCTATCCTCTATCCTATCCTATCCTCTATCCTATCCTATCCTCTATCCTATCCTATCCTCTATCCTATCCTATCCTCTATCCTATCCTATCCTCTATCCTATCCTATCCTCTATCCTATATTATCCTCTATCCTATATTATCCTCTATCCTATCCCATCCTCTATCCTATCCCATCCTCTATCCTATCCTATCCTCTATCCAATCCTATCCTCTATCCTATCCTTTCCTCTATCCTATCCTATTCTCTATCCTATCCTATCCTCTATCCTATCGTATCCTCTATCGTATCCTATCCTCTATCCTATTAAATCCTATATCGTATCCTCTATCCTATCCTATCCTCTATCCAATCCTATCCTCTATCCTATCCTATCCTCTATCCTATCCTATCCTCTATCCTATCCTATCCTCTATCCTATCCCATCCTCTATCCTATCCTATCCTCTATCCTATCCTATCCTCTATCCTATCCTATCCTCTATCCCATCCTATTCTCTATCCTATCCTATCCTCTATCCTATCCTATCCTCTATCATATCCTATCCTCTATCCTATCCTATCCTCTATCCTATCCTTATCCTCTATCGTATCCTATCCTCTATCCTATCCTATCCTCTATCCTATCCTATCCTCTATCCTATCCTATCCTCTATCCTATCCTATCCTCTATCCTATCCTTATCCTCTATCCTATCCCATCCTCTATCCTATCCTATCCTCTATCCTATCCTATCCTCTATCCTATCCTTTCCTCTATCCTATCCTATTCTCTATCCTATCCTATCCTCTATCCTATCGTATCCTCTATCGTATCCTATCCTCTATCCTATTAAATCCTATATCGTATCCTCTATCCTATCCTATCCTCTATCGTATCCTATCCTCTATCCTATCCTATCCTCTATCCTATCCTATCCTATCCTATCCTCTATCCTATCCTATCCTCTATCCTATCCTATCCTCTATCCTATCCTATCCTCTATCCTATCCTATCCTCTATCGTATCCTATCCTCTATCCTATCCTATCCTCAATCGTATCCTATCCTCTATCCTATCCTATCCTCTATCGTATCCTATCCTCTATCCTATCCTATCCTCTATCCTATCCTATTCTCCATCCTATCCTATCCTCTATCCTATCCTATCCTCTATCCTATCCTATCCTCTATCCTATCCTATCCTCTATCGTATCCTATCCGCTATCCTATCCAATCCTATATCCTATCCTCTATCCTATCCTATCCTCTATGCTATCCTATCCTTTATCGTATCCTATCCTCTATCCTATTAAATCCTATATCGGATCCTCTATCCTATCCTATCCTCTATCGTATCCTATCCTCTATCCTATCCTATCCTCTATCCTATCCTATCCTCTATCCTATCCTATCCTCTATCCTATATTATCCTCTATCCTATCCTATCCTCTATCCTATATTATCCTCTATCCTATCCTATCCTCTATCCTATCCTATCCTCTATCCTATCGTATCCTCTATCGTATCCTATCCTCTATCCTATCCTATCCTCTATCCTATCCTATCCTCTATCCTATCCTATCCTCTATCCTATCCTCTATCCTATCCTATCCTCTATCCTATCCTATCCTCTATCCTATCCTATCCTCTATCCTATCCTATCCTCTATCCTATCCTATCCTCTATCCTATCCTATCCTCTATCCTATCCTATCCTCTATCCTATCCTATCCTCTATCCTATCCTATCCTCTATCCTATCCTATCCTCTATCCTATCCTATCCTCTATCCTATATTATCCTCTATCCTATCCCATCCTCTATCCTATCCTGTCCTCTATCCTATTAAATCCTATATCGTATCCTCTATCCTATCCTATCCTCTATCGTATCCTATCCTCTATCCTATCCTATCCTCTATCCTATCCTATCCTATCCTATCCTATCCTCTATCCTATCCTATCCTCTATCCTATCCTATCATCTATCCTATCCTATCCTCTATCCTATCCTATCCTCTATCCTATCCTATCCTCTATCCTATCCTATCCTCTATCGTATCCTATCCTCTATCCTATCCTATCCTCTATCGTATCCTATCCTCTATCCTATTAAATCCTATATCGTATCCTCTATCCTATCCTATCCTCTATCGTATCCTATCCTCTATCCTATCCTATCCTCTATCCTATCCTATCCTCTATCGTATCCTATCCTCTATCATATCATATCCTCTATCGTATCCTATACTCTATCCTATTAAATCCTATATCGTATCCTCTATCCTATCCTATCCTCTATCGTATCATATCCTCTATCCTATCCTATCCTCTATCGTATCCTATCCTCTATCCTATCCTATCCTCTATCCTATCCTCTCCTCTATCCTATATTATCCTCTATCCTATCCCATCCTCTATCCTATCCTATCCTCGATCCTATCCTATCCTCTATCCTATCCTATCCTCTATCCTATCCTATCCTCTATCCTATCCTATCCTCTATCCTATCCTATCCTCTATCCTATCCTATCCTCTATCCTATCCTATCCTCTATCCTATCCTATCCTCTATCCTATCCTATCCTCTATCCTATCCTATCCTCTATCCTATCCTATCCTCTATCGTATCCTCTATCATATCCTATCCTCTATCCTATCCTATCCTCTATCCTATCCTTATCCTCTATCGTATCCTATCCTCTATCCTATCCTATCCTCTATGCTATCCTATCCTCTATCCTATCCTATCCTCTATCCTATCCTATCCTCTATCCTATCCTATCCTCTATCCTATCCTATCCTCTATCCTATCCTATCCTCTATCCTATCCTATCCTCTATCCTATCCTATCCTCTATCCTATCCTATCCTCTATCCTATATTATCCTCTATCCTATATTATCCTCTATCCTATCCCATACTCTATCCTATCCTATCCTCTATCCAATCCTATCCTCTATCCTATCCTTTCCTCTATCCTATCCTATTCTCTATCCTATCCTATCCTCTATCCTATCGTATCCTCTATCGTATCCTATCCTCTATCCTATTAAATCCTATATCGTATCCTCTATCCTATCCTATCCTCTATCCAATCCTATCCTCTATCCTATCCTATCCTCTATCCTATCCTATCCTCTATCCTATCCTATCCTCTATCCTATCCCATCCTCTATCCTATCCTATCCTCTATCCTATCCTATCCTCTATCCTATCCTATCCTCTATCCCATCCTATTCTCTATCCTATCCTATCCTCTATCCTATCCTATCCTCTATCATATCCTATCCTCTATCCTATCCTATCCTCTATCCTATCCTTATCCTCTATCGTATCCTATCCTCTATCCTATCCTATCCTCTATCCTATCCTATCCTCTATCCTATCCTATCCTCTATCCTATCCTATCCTCTATCCTATCCTTATCCTCTATCCTATCCCATCCTCTATCCTATCCTATCCTCTATCCTATCCTATCCTCTATCCTATCCTTTCCTCTATCCTATCCTATTCTCTATCCTATCCTATCCTCTATCCTATCCTATCCTCTATCGTATCCTATCCTCTATCCTATCCTATCCTCAATCGTATCCTATCCTCTATCCTATCCTATCCTCTATCGTATCCTATCCTCTATCCTATCCTATCCTCTATCCTATCCTATTCTCCATCCTATCCTATCCTCTATCCTATCCTATCCTCTATCCTATCCTATCCTCTATCCTATCCTATCCTCTATCGTATCCTATCCGCTATCCTATCCAATCCTATATCCTATCCTCTATCCTATCCTATCCTCTATGCTATCCTATCCTTTATCGTATCCTATCCTCTATCCTATTAAATCCTATATCGGATCCTCTATCCTATCCTATCCTCTATCGTATCCTATCCTCTATCCTATCCTATCCTCTATCCTATCCTATCCTCTATCCTATCCTATCCTCTATCCTATATTATCCTCTATCCTATCCTATCCTCTATCCTATATTATCCTCTATCCTATCCTATCCTCTATCCTATCCTATCCTCTATCCTATCGTATCCTCTATCGTATCCTATCCTCTATCGTATCCTATCCTCTATCCTATCCTATCCTCTATCCTATCCTATTCTCCATCCTATCCTATCCTCTATCCTATCCTATCCTCTATCCTATCCTATCCTCTATCCTATCCTATCCTCTATCGTATCCTATCCGCTATCCTATCCAATCCTATATCCTATCCTCTATCCTATCCTATCCTCTATGCTATCCTATCCTTTATCGTATCCTATCCTCTATCCTATTAAATCCTATATCGGATCCTCTATCCTATCCTATCCTCTATCGTATCCTATCCTCTATCCTATCCTATCCTCTATCCTATCCTATCCTCTATCCTATCCTATCCTCTATCCTATATTATCCTCTATCCTATCCTATCCTCTATCCTATATTATCCTCTATCCTATCCTATCCTCTATCCTATCCTATCCTCTATCCTATCGTATCCTCTATCGTATCCTATCCTCTATCCTATCCTATCCTCTATCCTATCCTATCCTCTATCCTATCCTATCCTCTATCCTATCCTCTATCCTATCCTATCCTCTATCCTATCCTATCCTCTATCCTATCCTATCCTCTATCCTATCCTATCCTCTATCCTATCCTATCCTCTATCCTATCCTATCCTCTATCCTATCCTATCCTCTATCCTATCCTATCCTCTATCCTATCCTATCCTCTATCCTATCCTATCCTCTATCCTATCCTATCCTCTATCCTATATTATCCTCCATCCTATCCCATCCTCTATCCTATCCTGTCCTCTATCCTATTAAATCCTATATCGTATCCTCTATCCTATCCTATCCTCTATCGTATCCTATCCTCTATCCTATCCTATCCTCTATCCTATCCTATCCTATCCTATCCTATCCTCTATCCTATCCTATCCTCTATCCTATCCTATCCTCTATCCTATCCTATCCTCTATCCTATCCTATCCTCTATCCTATCCTATCCTCTATCGTATCCTATCCTCTATCCTATCCTATCCTCTATCGTATCCTATCCTCTATCCTATTAAATCCTATATCGTATCCTCTATCCTATCCTATCCTCTATCGTATCCTATCCTCTATCCTATCCTATCCTCTATCCTATCCTATCCTCTATCGTATCCTATCCTCTATCATATCATATCCTCTATCGTATCCTATACTCTATCCTATTAAATCCTATATCGTATCCTCTATCCTATCCTATCCTCTATCGTATCATATCCTCTATCCTATCCTATCCTCTATCGTATCCTATCCTCTATCCTATCCTATCCTCTATCCTATCCTCTCCTCTATCCTATATTATCCTCTATCCTATCCCATCCTCTATCCTATCCTATCCTCGATCCTATCCTATCCTCTATCCTATCCTATCCTCTATCCTATCCTATCCTCTATCCTATCCTATCCTCTATCCTATCCTATCCTCTATCCTATCCTATCCTCTATCCTATCCTATCCTCTATCCTATCCTATCCTCTATCCTATCCTATCCTCTATCCTATCCTATCCTCTATCCTATCCTATCCTCTATCGTATCCTCTATCATATCCTATCCTCTATCCTATCCTATCCTCTATCCTATCCTTATCCTCTATCGTATCCTATCCTCTATCCTATCCTATCCTCTATGCTATCCTATCCTCTATCCTATCCTATCCTCTATCCTATCCTATCCTCTATCCTATCCTATCCTCTATCCTATCCTATCCTCTATCCTATCCTATCCTCTATCCTATCCTATCCTCTATCCTATCCTATCCTCTATCCTATCCTATCCTCTATCCTATATTATCCTCTATCCTATATTATCCTCTATCCTATCCCATCCTCTATCCTATCCTATCCTCTATCCAATCCTATCCTCTATCCTATCCTTTCCTCTATCCTATCCTATTCTCTATCCTATCCTATCCTCTATCCTATCGTATCCTCTATCGTATCCTATCCTCTATCCTATTAAATCCTATATCGTATCCTCTATCCTATCCTATCCTCTATCCAATCCTATCCTCTATCCTATCCTATCCTCTATCCTATCCTATCCTCTATCCTATCCTATCCTCTATCCTATCCCATCCTCTATCCTATCCTATCCTCTATCCTATCCTATCCTCTATCCTATCCTATCCTCTATCCCATCCTATTCTCTATCCTATCCTATCCTCTATCCTATCCTATCCTCTATCATATCCTATCCTCTATCCTATCCTATCCTCTATCCTATCCTTATCCTCTATCGTATCCTATCCTCTATCCTATCCTATCCTCTATCCTATCCTATCCTCTATCCTATCCTATCCTCTATCCTATCCTATCCTCTATCCTATCCTTATCCTCTATCCTATCCCATCCTCTATCCTATCCTATCCTCTATCCTATCCTATCCTCTATCCTATCCTTTCCTCTATCCTATCCTATTCTCTATCCTATCCTATCCTCTATCCTATCGTATCCTCTATCGTATCCTATCCTCTATCCTATTAAATCCTATATCGTATCCTCTATCCTATCCTATCCTCTATCGTATCCTATCCTCTATCCTATCCTATCCTCTATCCTATCCTATCCTATCCTATCCTCTATCCTATCCTATCCTCTATCCTATCCTATCCTCTATCCTATCCTATCCTCTATCCTATCCTATCCTCTATCGTATCCTATCCTCTATCCTATCCTATCCTCAATCGTATCCTATCCTCTATCCTATCCTATCCTCTATCGTATCCTATCCTCTATCCTATCCTATCCTCTATCCTATCCTATTCTCCATCCTATCCTATCCTCTATCCTATCCTATCCTCTATCCTATCCTATCCTCTATCCTATCCTATCCTCTATCGTATCCTATCCGCTATCCTATCCAATCCTATATCCTATCCTCTATCCTATCCTATCCTCTATGCTATCCTATCCTTTATCGTATCCTATCCTCTATCCTATTAAATCCTATATCGGATCCTCTATCCTATCCTATCCTCTATCGTATCCTATCCTCTATCCTATCCTATCCTCTATCCTATCCTATCCTCTATCCTATCCTATCCTCTATCCTATATTATCCTCTATCCTATCCTATCCTCTATCCTATATTATCCTCTATCCTATCCTATCCTCTATCCTATCCTATCCTCTATCCTATCGTATCCTCTATCGTATCCTATCCTCTATCCTATCCTATCCTCTATCCTATCCTATCCTCTATCCTATCCTATCCTCTATCCTATCCTCTATCCTATCCTATCCTCTATCCTATCCTATCCTCTATCCTATCCTATCCTCTATCCTATCCTATCCTCTATCCTATCCTATCCTCTATCCTATCCTATCCTCTATCCTATCCTATCCTCTATCCTATCCTATCCTCTATCCTATCCTATCCTCTATCCTATCCTATCCTCTATCCTATCCTATCCTCTATCCTATATTATCCTCTATCCTATCCCATCCTCTATCCTATCCTGTCCTCTATCCTATTAAATCCTATATCGTATCCTCTATCCTATCCTATCCTCTATCGTATCCTATCCTCTATCCTATCCTATCCTCTATCCTATCCTATCCTATCCTATCCTATCCTCTATCCTATCCTATCCTCTATCCTATCCTATCCTCTATCCTATCCTATCCTCTATCCTATCCTATCCTCTATCCTATCCTATCCTCTATCGTATCCTATCCTCTATCCTATCCTATCCTCTATCGTATCCTATCCTCTATCCTATTAAATCCTATATCGTATCCTCTATCCTATCCTATCCTCTATCGTATCCTATCCTCTATCCTATCCTATCGTCTATCCTATCCTATCCTCTATCCTATCCTATTCTCCATCCTATCCTATCCTCTATCCTATCCTATCCTCTATCCTATCCTATCCTCTATCCTATCCTATCCTCTATCCTATCCTATCCTCTATCGTATCCTATCCTCTATCATATCATATCCTCTATCGTATCCTATACTCTATCCTATTAAATCCTATATCGTATCCTCTATCCTATCCTATCCTCTATCGTATCATATCCTCTATCCTATCCTATCCTCTATCGTATCCTATCCTCTATCCTATCCTATCCTCTATCCTATCCTCTCCTCTATCCTATATTATCCTCTATCCTATCCCATCCTCTATCCTATCCTATCCTCGATCCTATCCTATCCTATATCGTATCCTCTATCCTATCCTATCCTATCCTCTATCGTATCCTATCCTCTATCCTATTAAATCCTATATCGTATCCTCTATCCTATCCTATCCTCTATCGTATCCTATCCTCTATCCTATCCTATCCTCTATCCTATCCTATCCTCTATCCTATCCTATCCTCTATCCTATCCTATCCTCTATCCTATCCTATCCTCTATCCTATCCTATCCTCTATCCCATCCTTATCCTCTATCGTATCCTATCCTCTATCCTATCCTATCCTCTATCCTATCCTATCCTCTATCCTATCCTATCCTCTATCCTATATTATCCTCTATCCTATCCCATCCTCTATCCTATCCTATCCTCTATCCTATCCTATCCTCTATCCTATCCTATCCTCTATCGTATCCTATCCGCTATCCTATCCAATCCTATATCCTATCCTCTATCCTATCCTATCCTCTATGCTATCCTATCCTTTATCGTATCCTATCCTCTATCCTATTAAATCCTCTATCGGATCCTCTATCCTATCCTATCCTCTATCGTATCCTATCCTCTATCCTATCCTATCCTCTATCCTATCCTATCCTCTATCCTATCCTATCCTCTATCCTATCCTATCCTCTATCCTATCCTATCCTCTATCCTATCCTATCCTCTATCCTATCCTATCCTCTATCCTATCCTATCCTCTATCGTATCCTATCATCTATCCTATTAAATCCTATATCGTATCCTCTATCCTATCCTATCCTCTATCGTATCCTATCCTCTATCCTATCCTATCCTCTGTCCTATCCTATCCTCTATCCTATCCTTTTCTCTATCCTATCCTATCATCTATCCTATCCTATCCTCTATCCTATCCTATCCTCTATCCTATCCTATCCTCTATCCTATCCTATCCTCTATCCTATCCTATCCTCTATCATATGCTATCCTCTATCCAATCCTATCCTCTATCCTATCCTTATCCTCTATCGTATCCTATCCTCTATCCTATCCTATCCTCTATCCTATCCTATCCTCTATCCTATCCTATCCTCTATCCTATATTATCCTCTATCCTATCCCATCCTCTATCCTATCCTATCCTCTATCCTATCCTATCCTCTATCCTATCCTATCCTCTATCCTATCCTATCCTCTATCCTATATTATCCTCTATCCTATCCCATCCTCTATCCTATCCTATCCTCTATCCTATCCTATCCTCTATCCTATCCTATCCTCTATCCTATCCTATCCTCTATCGTATCCTATCCACTATCCGATTAAATCCTATATCGTATCCTCTATCCTACCCTATCCTCTATCGTATCCTATCCTCTATCCTATCCTATCGTCTATCCTATCCTATCCTCTATCCTATCCTATCCTCTATCGTATCCTATCCTCTATCCGATTAAATCCTATATCGTATCCTCTATCCTATCCTATCCTCTATCGTATCCTATCCTCTATCCTATCCTATCGTCTATCCTATCCTATCCTCTATCCTATCCTATTCTCCATCCTATCCTATCCTCTATCCTATCCTATCCTCTATCCTATCCTATCCTCTATCCTATATTATCCTCAATCCTATCCTATCCTCTATCCTATCCTATCCTCTATCCTATCCTATCCTCTATCCTATCCTATCCTCTATCCTATCCTATCCTCTATCCTATCCTATCCTCTATCCTATCCTATCCTCTATCCTATCCTATCCTATCCTCTATCCTATCCTATCCTCTATCCTATCCTATCCTCTATCCTATCCTATCCTCTATCCTATCCTATCCTCTATCCTATCCTATCCTCTATCCTATCCTATCCTCTATCCTATCCTATCCTCTATCCTATCCTATCCTCTATCCTATCCTATCCTCTATCCTATCCTATCCTCTATCGTATCCTATCATCTATCCTATTAAATCCTATATCGTATCCTCTATCCTATCCTATCCTCTATCGTATCCTATCCTCTATCCTATCCTATCCTCTGTCCTATCCTATCCTCTATCCTATCCTTTTCTCTATCCTATCCTATCATCTATCCTATCCTATCCTCTATCCTATCCTATCCTCTATCCTATCCTATCCTCTATCCTATCCTATCCTCTATCCTATCCTATCCTCTATCGTATCCTATCCTCTATCCTATCCTATCCTCAATCGTATCCTATCCTCTATCCTATCCTATCCTCTATCGTATCCTATCCTCTATCCTATCCTATCCTCTATCCTATCCTATCCTCTATCCTATCCTATTCTCCATCCTATCCTATCCTCTATCCTATCCTATCCTCTATCCTATCCTATCCTCTATCCTATCCTATCCTCTATCCTATCCTATCCTCAATCCTATCCTATCCTCTATCCTATCCTATCCTCTATCATATCATATCCTCTATCGTATCCTATACTCTATCCTATTAAATCCTATATCGTATCCTCTATCCTATCCTATCCTCTATCGTATCATATCCTCTATCCTATCCTATCCTCTATCGTATCCTATCCTCTATCCTATCCTATCCTCTATCCTATCCTATCCTCTATCCTATATTATCCTCTATCCTATCCCATCCTCTATCCTATCCTATCCTCTATCCTATCCTATTCTATATCGTATCCTCTATCCTATCCTATCCTATCCTCTATCGTATCCTATCCTCTATCCTATTAAATCCTATATCGTATCCTCTATCCTATCCTATCCTCTATCGTATCCTATCCTCTATCCTATCCTCTCCTCTATCCTATCCTATCCTCTATCCTATCCTATCCTCTATCCTATCCTATCCTCTATCCTATATTATCCTCTATCCTATCCTATCCTCTATCCTATATTATCCTCTATCCTATCCTATCCTCTATCCTATCCTATCCTCTATCCTATCCTATCCTCTATCCTATCCTATCCTGTATCCTATCCTATTCTCTATCCTATCCTATCCTCTATCCTATCCTATCCTCTATCCTATCCTATCCTCTATCCTATCCTATCCTCTATCCTATCCTATCCTCTATCCTATCCTATCCTCTATCATATCCTATCCTCTATCCTATCCTATCCTCTATCCTATCCTTATCCTCTATCGTATCCTATCCTCTATCCTATCCTATCCTATCCTATCCTCTATCCTATCCTATCCTCTATGCTATCCTATCCTTTATCGTATCCTATCCTCTATCCTATTAAATCCTCTATCGGATCCTCTATCCTATCCTATCCTCTATCGTATCCTATCCTCTATCCTATCCTATCCTCTATCCTATCCTATCCTCTATCCTATCCTATCCTCTATCCTATCCTATCCTCTATCCTATCCTATCCTCTATCCTATCCTATCCTCTATCCTATCCTATCCTCTATCGTATCCTATCATCTATCCTATTAAATCCTATATCGTATCCTCTATCCTATCCTATCCTCTATCGTATCCTATCCTCTATCCTATCCTATCCTCTGTCCTATCCTATCCTCTATCCTATCCTTTTCTCTATCCTATCCTATCATCTATCCTATCCTATCCTCTATCCTATCCTATCCTCTATCCTATCCTATCCTCTATCCTATCCTATCCTCTATCCTATCCTATCCTCTATCGTATCCTATCCTCTATCCTATCCTATCCTCAATCGTATCCTATCCTCTATCCTATCCTATCCTCTATCGTATCCTATCCTCTATCCTATCCTATCCTCTATCCTATCCTATCCTCTATCCTATCCTATTCTCCATCCTATCCTATCCTCTATCCTATCCTATCCTCTATCCTATCCTATCCTCTATCCTATCCTATCCTCTATCCTATCCTATCCTCAATCCTATCCTATCCTCTATCCTATCCTATCCTCTATCATATCATATCCTCTATCGTATCCTATACTCTATCCTATTAAATCCTATATCGTATCCTCTATCCTATCCTATCCTCTATCGTATCATATCCTCTATCCTATCCTATCCTCTATCGTATCCTATCCTCTATCCTATCCTATCCTCTATCCTATCCTATCCTCTATCCTATATTATCCTCTATCCTATCCCATCCTCTATCCTATCCTATCCTCTATCCTATCCTATTCTATATCGTATCCTCTATCCTATCCTATCCTATCCTCTATCGTATCCTATCCTCTATCCTATTAAATCCTATATCGTATCCTCTATCCTATCCTATCCTCTATCGTATCCTATCCTCTATCCTATCCTCTCCTCTATCCTATCCTATCCTCTATCCTATCCTATCCTCTATCCTATCCTATCCTCTATCCTATATTATCCTCTATCCTATCCTATCCTCTATCCTATATTATCCTCTATCCTATCCTATCCTCTATCCTATCCTATCCTCTATCCTATCCTATCCTCTATCCTATCCTATCCTGTATCCTATCCTATTCTCTATCCTATCCTATCCTCTATCCTATCCTATCCTCTATCCTATCCTATCCTCTATCCTAT
Organism: Halictus rubicundus; assembly: GCF_050948215.1. Taxonomy (NCBI): domain Eukaryota; kingdom Metazoa; phylum Arthropoda; class Insecta; order Hymenoptera; family Halictidae; genus Halictus; species Halictus rubicundus. The sequence continues at coordinate 71,648 of NW_027489043.1, read as the reverse complement.
CCTATCCTCTATCCTATCCTATCCTCTATCCTATCCTATCCTCTATCATATCCTATCCTCTATCCTATCCTATCCTCTATCCTATCCTTATCCTCTATCGTATCCTATCCTCTATCCTATCCTATCCTATCCTATCCTCTATCCTATCCTATCCTCTATCCTATCCTATCCTCTATCCTATCCTATCCTCTATCGTATCCTATCCTCCATCCTATTAAATCCTATATCTTATCCTCTATCCTATCCTATCCTCTATCGTATCCTATCCTCTATCCTATCCTATCCTCTATCCTATCCTATCCTCTATCCTATCCTATTCTCCATCCTATCCTATCCTCTATCCTATCCTATCCTCTTTCCTATCCTATCCTCTATCCTATCCTATCCTCTATCCTATCCTATCCTCAATCCTATCCTATCCTCTATCCTATCCTATCCTCTATCATATCCTATCCTCTATCGTATCCTATACTCTATCCTATGAAATCCTATATCGTATCCTCTATCCTATCCTATCCTCTATCGTATCATATCCTCTATCCTATCCTATCCTCTATCGTATCCTATCCTCCATCCTATCCTATCCTCTATCCTATATTATCCTCTATCCTATCCCATCCTCTATCCTATCCTATCCTCTATCCTATCCTATCCTCTATCCTATCCTATCCTCTATCCTATCCTATCCTATCCTCTATCCTATCCTATCCTCTATCCTATCCTATCCTCTATCCTATCCTATCCTCTATCCTATCCTATCCTCTATCCTATCCTATCCTCTATCCTATATTATCCTCTATCCTATCCCATCCTCTATCCTATCCTATCCTCTATCCTATCCTATCCTCTATCCTATCCTATCCTCTATCCTATCCTATCCTCAATCCTATCCTATCCTCTATCCTATCCTATCCTCTATCCTATCCTATCCTCAATCCTATCCTATCCTCTATCCTATCCTATCCTCTATCATATCCTATCCTCTATCGTATCCTATACTCTATCCTATGAAATCCTATATCGTATCCTCTATCCTATCCTATCCTCTATCCTATATTATCCTCTATCCTATCCTATCCTCTATCCTATCCTATCCTCTATCCTATCCTATCCTCTATCCTATCCTATCCTGTATCCTATCCTATTCTCTATCCTATCCTATCCTCTATCCTATCCTATCCTCTATCCTATCCTATCCTCTATCCTATCCTATCCTCTATCCTATCCTATCCTCTATCCTATCCTATCCTCTATCCTATATTATCCTCTATCCTATCCCATCCTCTATCCTATCCTACCCTCTATCCTATCCTATCCTCTATCCTATCCTATCCTCTATCCTATCCTATCCTCTATCCTATCCTATCCTCTATCCTATCCTATCCTCTATCCTATATTATCCTCTATCCTATCCCATCCTCTATCCTATCCTATCCTCTATCCTATCCTATCCTCTATCCTATCCTATCCTCTATCCTATCCTATCCTCAATCCTATCCTATCCTCTATCCTATCCTATCCTCTATCCTATCCTATCCTCAATCCTATCCTATCCTCTATCCTATCCTATCCTCTATCCTATCCTATCCTCTATCCTATCCTATCCTCTATCATATCCTATCCTCTATCCTATCCTATCCTCTATCCTATCCTTATCCTCTATCGTATCCTATCCTCTATCCTATCCTATCCTATCCTATCCTCTATCCTATCCTATCCTCTATCCTATCCTATCCTCTATCGTATCCTATCCTCCATCCTATTAAATCCTATATCTTATCCTCTATCCTATCCTATCCTCTATCGTATCCTATCCTCTATCCTATCCTATCCTCTATCCTATCCTATCCTCTATCCTATCCTATTCTCCATCCTATCCTATCCTCTATCCTATCCTATCCTCTTTCCTATCCTATCCTCTATCCTATCCTATCCTCTATCCTATCCTATCCTCAATCCTATCGTATCCTCTATCCTATCCTATCCTCTATCGTATCATATCCTCTATCCTATCCTATCCTCTATCGTATCCTATCCTCCATCCTATCCTATCCTCTATCCTATATTATCCTCTATCCTATCCCATCCTCTATCCTATCCTATCCTCTATCCTATCCTATCCTCTATCCTATCCTATCCTCTATCCTATCCTATCCTCTATCCTATCCTATCCTATCCTATCCTCTATCCTATCCTATCCTCTATCCTATCCTATCCTCTATCCTATCCTATCCTCTATCCTATCCTATCCTCTATCCTATCCTATCCTCTATCCTATCCTATCCTCTATCCTATCCTATCCTCTATCCTATCCTATCCTCTATCCTATCCTATCCTCTATCCTATCCTATCCTCTATCCTATCCTATCCTCTATCCTATCCTATCCTCTATCCTATCCTATCCTCTATCCTATCCTATCCTCTATCCTATCCTATCCTCTATCCTATCCTATCCTCTATCCTATCCTATCCTCTATCCTATCCTATCCTCTATCCTATCCTATCCTCTATCCTATCCTATCCTCTATCCTATCCTATCCTCTATCCTATCCTATCCTCTATCCTATCCTATCCTCTATCCTATCCTATCCTCTATCGTATCCTATCATCTATCCTATTAAATCCTATATCGTATCCTCTATCCTATCCTATCCTCTATCGTATCCTATCCTCTATCCTATCCTATCCTCTGTCCTATCCTATCCTCTATCCTATCCTTTTCTCTATCCTATCCTATCATCTATCCTATCCTATCCTCTATCCTATCCTATCCTCTATCCTATCCTATCCTCTATCCTATCCTATCCTCTATCGTATCCTATCCTCTATCCGATTAAATCCTATATCGTATCCTCTATCCTATCCTATCCTCTATCGTATCCTATCCTCTATCCTATCCTATCCTCTATCATATCCTATCCTCTATCCTATCCTATCCTCTATCCTATCCTATCCTCTATCCTATCCTTATCCTCTATCGTATCCTATCCTCTATCCTATCCTATCCTCTATCCTATCCTATCCTCTATCCTATCCTATCCTCTATCGTATCCTATCCTCTATCCGATTAAATCCTATATCGTATCCTCTATCCTATCCTATCCTCTATCGTATCCTATCCTCTATCCTATCCTATCCTCTATCATATCCTATCCTCTATCCTATCCTATCCTCTATCCTATCCTATCCTATCCTCTATCCTATCCTATCCTCTATCCTATCCTATCCTCTATCCTATCCTATCCTCTATCCTATCCTATCCTCTATCCTATCCTATCCTCTATCCTATCCTATCCTCTATCCTATCCTATCCTATCCTCTATCCTATCCTATCCTCTATCCTATCCTATCCTCTATCCTATCCTATCCTCTATCCTATCCTATCCTCTATCCTATCCTATCCTCTATCCTATCCTATCCTCTATCCTATCCTATCCTCTATCCTATCCTATCCTCTATCCTATCCTATCCTCTATCCTATCCTATCCTCTATCCTATCCTATCCTCTATCCTATCCTATCCTCTATCCTATCCTATCCTCTATCGTATCCTATCATCTATCCTATTAAATCCTATATCGTATCCTCTATCCTATCCTATCCTCTATCGTATCCTATCCTCTATCCTATCCTATCCTCTGTCCTATCCTATCCTCTATCCTATCCTTTTCTCTATCCTATCCTATCATCTATCCTATCCTATCCTCTATCCTATCCTATCCTCTATCCTATCCTATCCTCTATCCTATCCTATCCTCTATCCTATCCTATCCTCTATCGTATCCTATCCTCTATCCTATCCTATCCTCAATCGTATCCTATCCTCTATCCTATCCTATCCTCTATCGTATCCTATCCTCTATCCTATCCTATCCTCTATCCTATCCTATCCTCTATCCTATCCTATTCTCCATCCTATCCTATCCTCTATCCTATCCTATCCTCTATCCTATCCTATCCTCTATCCTATCCTATCCTCTATCCTATCCTATCCTCAATCCTATCCTATCCTCTATCCTATCCTATCCTCTATCATATCATATCCTCTATCGTATCCTATACTCTATCCTATTAAATCCTATATCGTATCCTCTATCCTATCCTATCCTCTATCGTATCATATCCTCTATCCTATCCTATCCTCTATCGTATCCTATCCTCTATCCTATCCTATCCTCTATCCTATCCTATCCTCTATCCTATATTATCCTCTATCCTATCCCATCCTCTATCCTATCCTATCCTCTATCCTATCCTATTCTATATCGTATCCTCTATCCTATCCTATCCTATCCTCTATCGTATCCTATCCTCTATCCTATTAAATCCTATATCGTATCCTCTATCCTATCCTATCCTCTATCGTATCCTATCCTCTATCCTATCCTATCCTCTATCCTATCCTATCCTCTATCCTATCCTATCCTCTATCCTATCCTATCCTCTATCCTATCCTATCCTCTATCCTATCCTATCCTCTATCCTATCCTTATCCTCTATCGTATCCTATCCTCTATCCTATCCTATCCTCTATCCTATCCTATCCTCTATCCTATCCTATCCTCTATCCTATATTATCCTCTATCCTATCCCATCCTCTATCCTATCCTATCCTCTATCCTATCCTATCCTCTATCCTATCCTATCCTCTATCCTATCCTATCCTCTATCGTATCCTATCCGCTATCCTATCCAATCCAATATCCTATCCTCTATCCTATCCTATCCTCTATGCTATCCTATCCTTTATCGTATCCTATCCTCTATCCTATTAAATCCTATATCGGATCCTCTATCCTATCCTATCCTCTATCGTATCCTATCCTCTATCCTATCCTATCCTCTATCCTATCCTATCCTCTATCCTATCCTATCCTCTATCCTATATTATCCTCTATCCTATCCTATCCTCTATCCTATATTATCCTCTATCCTATCCTATCCTCTATCCTATCCTATCCTCTATCCTATCGTATCCTCTATCGTATCCTATCCTCTATCCTATCCTATCCTCTATCCTATCCTATCCTCTATCCTATCCTATCCTCTATCCTATCCTCTATCCTATCCTATCCTCTATCCTATCCTATCCTCTATCCTATCCTATCCTCTATCCTATCCTATCCTCTATCCTATCCTATCCTCTATCCTATCCTATCCTCTATCCTATCCTATCCTCTATCCTATCCTATCCTCAATCCTATCCTATCCTCTATCCTATCCTATCCTCTATCCTATCCTATCCTCAATCCTATCCTATCCTCTATCCTATCCTATCCTCTATCCTATCCTATCCTCTATCCTATCCTATCCTCTATCCTATCCTATCCTCTATCATATCCTATCCTCTATCCTATCCTATCCTCTATCCTATCCTTATCCTCTATCGTATCCTATCCTCTATCCTATCCTATCCTATCCTATCCTCTATCCTATCCTATCCTCTATCCTATCCTATCCTCTATCCTATCCTATCCTCTATCGTATCCTATCCTCCATCCTATTAAATCCTATATCTTATCCTCTATCCTATCCTATCCTCTATCGTATCCTATCCTCTATCCTATCCTATCCTCTATCCTATCCTATCCTCTATCCTATCCTATTCTCCATCCTATCCTATCCTCTATCCTATCCTATCCTCTTTCCTATCCTATCCTCTATCCTATCCTATCCCCTATCCTATCCTATCCTCAATCCTATCCTATCCTCTATCCTATCCTATCCTCTATCATATCCTATCCTCTATCGTATCCTATACTCTATCCTATGAAATCCTATATCGTATCCTCTATCCTATCCTATCCTCTATCGTATCATATCCTCTATCCTATCCTATCCTCTATCGTATCCTATCCTCCATCCTATCCTATCCTCTATCCTATATTATCCTCTATCCTATCCCATCCTCTATCCTATCCTATCCTCTATCCTATCCTATCCTCTATCCTATCCTATCCTCTATCCTATCCTATCCTCTATCCTATCCTATCCTATCCTCTATCCTATCCTATCCTCTATCCTATCCTATCCTCTATCCTATCCTATCCTCTATCCTATCCTATCCTCTATCCTATCCTATCCTCTATCCTATCCTATCCTCTATCCTATCCTATCCTCTATCCTATCCTATCCTCTATCCTATCCTATCCTCTATCCTATCCTATCCTCTATCCTATCCTATCCTCTATCCTATCCTATCCTCTATCCTATCCTATCCTCTATCCTATCCTATCCTCTATCCTATCCTATCCTCTATCCTATCCTATCCTCTATCCTATCCTATCCTCTATCCTATCCTATCCTCTATCCTATCCTATCCTCTATCCTATCCTATCCTCTATCCTATCCTATCCTCTATCCTATCCTATCCTCTATCCTATCCTATCCTCTATCGTATCCTATCATCTATCCTATTAAATCCTATATCGTATCCTCTATCCTATCCTATCCTCTATCGTATCCTATCCTCTATCCTATCCTATCCTCTGTCCTATCCTATCCTCTATCCTATCCTTTTCTCTATCCTATCCTATCATCTATCCTATCCTATCCTCTATCCTATCCTATCCTCTATCCTATCCTATCCTCTATCCTATCCTATCCTCTATCGTATCCTATCCTCTATCCGATTAAATCCTATATCGTATCCTCTATCCTATCCTATCCTCTATCGTATCCTATCCTCTATCCTATCCTATCCTCTATCATATCCTATCCTCTATCCTATCCTATCCTCTATCCTATCCTATCCTCTATCCTATCCTTATCCTCTATCGTATCCTATCCTCTATCCTATCCTATCCTCTATCCTATCCTATCCTCTATCCTATCCTATCCTCTATGGTATCCTATCCTCTATCCGATTAAATCCTATATCGTATCCTCTATCCTATCCTATCCTCTATCGTATCCTATCCTCTATCCTATCCTATCCTCTATCATATCCTATCCTCTATCCTATCCTACCCTCTATCCTATCCTATCCTATCCTCTATCCTATCCTATCCTCTATCCTATCCTATCCTCTATCCTATCCTATCCTCTATCCTATCCTATCCTCTATCCTATCCTATCCTCTATCCTATCCTATCCTCTATCCTATCCTATCCTATCCTCTATCCTATCCTATCCTCTATCCTATCCTATCCTCTATCCTATCCTATCCTCTATCCTATCCTATCCTCTATCCTATCCTATCCTCTATCCTATCCTATCCTCTATCCTATCCTATCCTCTATCCTATCCTATCCTCTATCCTATCCTATCCTCTATCCTATCCTATCCTCTATCGTATCCTATCATCTATCCTATTAAATCCTATATCGTATCCTCTATCCTATTCTATCCTCTATCTTATCCTATCCTCTATCCTATCCTATCCTCTGTCCTATCCTATCCTCTATCCTATCCTTTTCTCTATCCTATCCTATCATCTATCCTATCCTATCCTCTATCCTATCCTATCCTCTATCCTATCCTATCCTCTATCCTATCCTATCCTCTATCCTATCCTATCCTCTATCGTATCCTATCCTCTATCCTATCCTATCCTCAATCGTATCCTATCCTCTATCCTATCCTATCCTCTATCGTATCCTATCCTCTATCCTATCCTATCCTCTATCCTATCCTATCCTCTATCCTATCCTATTCTCCATCCTATCCTATCCTCTATCCTATCCTATCCTCTATCCTATCCTATCCTCTATCCTATCCTATCCTCTATCCTATCCTATCCTCAATCCTATCCTATCCTCTATCCTATCCTATCCTCTATCATATCATATCCTCTATCGTATCCTATACTCTATCCTATTAAATCCTATATCGTATCCTCTATCCTATCCTATCCTCTATCGTATCATATCCTCTATCCTATCCTATCCTCTATCGTATCCTATCCTCTATCCTATCCTATCCTCTATCCTATCCTATCCTCTATCCTATATTATCCTCTATCCTATCCCATCCTCTATCCTATCCTATCCTCTATCCTATCCTATTCTATATCGTATCCTCTATCCTATCCTATCCTATCCTCTATCGTATCCTATCCTCTATCCTATTAAATCCTATATCGTATCCTCTATCCTATCCTATCCTCTATCGTATCCTATCCTCTATCCTATCCTATCCTATCCTCTATCCTATCCTATCCTCTATCCTATCCTATCCTCTATCCTATCCTATCCTCTATCCTATCCTATCCTCTATCCTATCCTATCCTCTATCCTATCCTATCCTCTATCCTATCCTATCCTATCCTCTATCCTATCCTATCCTCTATCCTATCCTATCCTCTATCCTATCCTATCCTCTATCCTATCCTATCCTCTATCTTATCCTATCCTCTATCCTATCCTATCCTCTATCCTATCCTATCCTCTATCCTATCCTATCCTCTATCGTATCCTATCCTCTATCCTATCCTATCCTCTATCCTATCCTATCCTCTATCGTATCCTATCATCTATCCTATTAAATCCTATATCGTATCCTCTATCCTATCCTATCCTCTATCGTATCCTATCCTCTATCCTATCCTATCCTCTGTCCTATCCTATCCTCTATCCTATCCTTTTCTCTATCCTATCCTATCATCTATCCTATCCTATCCTCTATCCTATCCTATCCTCTATCCTATCCTATCCTCTATCCTATCCTATCCTCTATCCTATCCTATCCTCTATCGTATCCTATCCTCTATCCTATCCTATCCTCAATCGTATCCTATCCTCTATCCTATCCTATCCTCTATCGTATCCTATCCTCTATCCTATCCTATCCTCTATCCTATCCTATCCTCTATCCTATCCTATTCTCCATCCTATCCTATCCTCTATCCTATCCTATCCTCTATCCTATCCTATCCTCTATCCTATCCTATCCTCTATCCTATCCTATCCTCAATCCTATCCTATCCTCTATCCTATCCTATCCTCTATCATATCATATCCTCTATCGTATCCTATACTCTATCCTATTAAATCCTATATCGTATCCTCTATCCTATCCTATCCTCTATCGTATCATATCCTCTATCCTATCCTATCCTCTATCGTATCCTATCCTCTATCCTATCCTATCCTCTATCCTATCCTATCCTCTATCCTATATTATCCTCTATCCTATCCCATCCTCTATCCTATCCTATCCTCTATCCTATCCTATTCTATATCGTATCCTCTATCCTATCCTATCCTATAGTCTATCGTATCCTATCCTCTATCCTATTAAATCCTATATCGTATCCTCTATCCTATCCTATCCTCTATCGTATCCTATCCTCTATCCTATCCTATCCTCTATCGTATCCTATCCTCTATCCTATCCTATCCTCTATCCTATCCTATCCTCTATCCTATCCTATTCTCCATCCTATCCTATCCTCTATCCTATCCTATCCTCTTTCCTATCCTATCCTCTATCCTATCCTATCCCCTATCCTATCCTATCCTCAATCCTATCCTATCCTCTATCCTATCCTATCCTCTATCATATCCTATCCTCTATCGTATCCTATACTCTATCCTATGAAATCCTATATCGTATCCTCTATCCTATCCTATCCTCTATCGTATCATATCCTCTATCCTATCCTATCCTCTATCGTATCCTATCCTCCATCCTATCCTATCCTCTATCCTATATTATCCTCTATCCTATCCCATCCTCTATCCTATCCTATCCTCTATCCTATCCTATCCTCTATCCTATCCTATCCTCTATCCTATCCTATCCTCTATCCTATCCTATCCTATCCTCTATCCTATCCTATCCTCTATCCTATCCTATCCTCTATCCTATCCTATCCTCTATCCTATCCTATCCTCTATCCTATCCTATCCTCTATCCTATCCTATCCTCTATCCTATCCTATCCTCTATCCTATCCTATCCTCTATCCTATCCTATCCTCTATCCTATCCTATCCTCTATCCTATCCTATCCTCTATCCTATCCTATCCTCTATCCTATCCTATCCTCTATCCTATCCTATCCTCTATCCTATCCTATCCTCTATCCTATCCTATCCTCTATCCTATCCTATCCTCTATCCTATCCTATCCTCTATCCTATCCTATCCTCTATCCTATCCTATCCTCTATCCTATCCTATCCTCTATCGTATCCTATCATCTATCCTATTAAATCCTATATCGTATCCTCTATCCTATCCTATCCTCTATCGTATCCTATCCTCTATCCTATCCTATCCTCTGTCCTATCCTATCCTCTATCCTATCCTTTTCTCTATCCTATCCTATCATCTATCCTATCCTATCCTCTATCCTATCCTATCCTCTATCCTATCCTATCCTCTATCCTATCCTATCCTCTATCGTATCCTATCCTCTATCCGATTAAATCCTATATCGTATCCTCTATCCTATCCTATCCTCTATCGTATCCTATCCTCTATCCTATCCTATCCTCTATCATATCCTATCCTCTATCCTATCCTATCCTCTATCCTATCCTATCCTCTATCCTATCCTTATCCTCTATCGTATCCTATCCTCTATCCTATCCTATCCTCTATCCTATCCTATCCTCTATCCTATCCTATCCTCTATCGTATCCTATCCTCTATCCGATTAAATCCTATATCGTATCCTCTATCCTATCCTATCCTCTATCGTATCCTATCCTCTATCCTATCCTATCCTCTATCATATCCTATCCTCTATCCTATCCTACCCTCTATCCTATCCTATCCTATCCTCTATCCTATCCTATCCTCTATCCTATCCTATCCTCTATCCTATCCTATCCTCTATCCTATCCTATCCTCTATCCTATCCTATCCTCTATCCTATCCTATCCTCTATCCTATCCTATCCTATCCTCTATCCTATCCTATCCTCTATCCTATCCTATCCTCTATCCTATCCTATCCTCTATCCTATCCTATCCTCTATCCTATCCTATCCTCTATCCTATCCTATCCTCTATCCTATCCTATCCTCTATCCTATCCTATCCTCTATCCTATCCTATCCTCTATCCTATCCTATCCTCTATCCTATCCTATCCTCTATCGTATCCTATCATCTATCCTATTAAATCCTATATCGTATCCTCTATCCTATTCTATCCTCTATCTTATCCTATCCTCTATCCTATCCTATCCTCTGTCCTATCCTATCCTCTATCCTATCCTTTTCTCTATCCTATCCTATCATCTATCCTATCCTATCCTCTATCCTATCCTATCCTCTATCCTATCCTATCCTCTATCCTATCCTATCCTCTATCCTATCCTATCCTCTATCGTATCCTATCCTCTATCCTATCCTATCCTCAATCGTATCCTATCCTCTATCCTATCCTATCCTCTATCGTATCCTATCCTCTATCCTATCCTATCCTCTATCCTATCCTATCCTCTATCCTATCCTATTCTCCATCCTATCCTATCCTCTATCCTATCCTATCCTCTATCCTATCCTATCCTCTATCCTATCCTATCCTCTATCCTATCCTATCCTCAATCCTATCCTATCCTCTATCCTATCCTATCCTCTATCATATCATATCCTCTATCGTATCCTATACTCTATCCTATTAAATCCTATATCGTATCCTCTATCCTATCCTATCCTCTATCGTATCATATCCTCTATCCTATCCTATCCTCTATCGTATCCTATCCTCTATCCTATCCTATCCTCTATCCTATCCTATCCTCTATCCTATATTATCCTCTATCCTATCCCATCCTCTATCCTATCCTATCCTCTATCCTATCCTATTCTATATCGTATCCTCTATCCTATCCTATCCTATCCTCTATCGTATCCTATCCTCTATCCTATTAAATCCTATATCGTATCCTCTATCCTATCCTATCCTCTATCGTATCCTATCCTCTATCCTATCCTATCCTATCCTCTATCCTATCCTATCCTCTATCCTATCCTATCCTCTATCCTATCCTATCCTCTATCCTATCCTATCCTCTATCCTATCCTATCCTCTATCCTATCCTATCCTCTATCCTATCCTATCCTATCCTCTATCCTATCCTATCCTCTATCCTATCCTATCCTCTATCCTATCCTATCCTCTATCCTATCCTATCCTCTATCCTATCCTATCCTCTATCCTATCCTATCCTCTATCCTATCCTATCCTCTATCCTATCCTATCCTCTATCGTATCCTATCCTCTATCCTATCCTATCCTCTATCGTATCCTATCATCTATCCTATTAAATCCTATATCGTATCCTCTATCCTATCCTATCCTCTATCGTATCCTATCCTCTATCCTATCCTATCCTCTGTCCTATCCTATCCTCTATCCTATCCTTTTCTCTATCCTATCCTATCATCTATCCTATCCTATCCTCTATCCTATCCTATCCTCTATCCTATCCTATCCTCTATCCTATCCTATCCTCTATCCTATCCTATCCTCTATCGTATCCTATCCTCTATCCTATCCTATCCTCAATCGTATCCTATCCTCTATCCTATCCTATCCTCTATCGTATCCTATCCTCTATCCTATCCTATCCTCTATCCTATCCTATCCTCTATCCTATCCTATTCTCCATCCTATCCTATCCTCTATCCTATCCTATCCTCTATCCTATCCTATCCTCTATCCTATCCTATCCTCTATCCTATCCTATCCTCAATCCTATCCTATCCTCTATCCTATCCTATCCTCTATCATATCATATCCTCTATCGTATCCTATACTCTATCCTATTAAATCCTATATCGTATCCTCTATCCTATCCTATCCTCTATCGTATCATATCCTCTATCCTATCCTATCCTCTATCGTATCCTATCCTCTATCCTATCCTATCCTCTATCCTATCCTATCCTCTATCCTATATTATCCTCTATCCTATCCCATCCTCTATCCTATCCTATCCTCTATCCTATCCTATTCTATATCGTATCCTCTATCCTATCCTATCCTATCCTCTATCGTATCCTATCCTCTATCCTATTAAATCCTATATCGTATCCTCTATCCTATCCTATCCTCTATCGTATCCTATCCTCTATCCTATCCTATCCTCTATCCTATCCTATCCTCTATCCTATCCTATCCTCTATCCTATCCTATCCTCTATCCTATCCTTATCCTCTATCGTATCCTATCCTCTATCCTATCCTATCCTCTATCCTATCCTATCCTCTATCCTATCCTATCCTCTATCCTATATTATCCTCTATCCTATCCCATCCTCTATCCTATCCTATCCTCTATCCTATCCTATCCTCTATCCTATCCTATCCTCTATCCTATCCTATCCTCTATCCTATTAAATCCTATATCGTATCCTCTATCCTATCCTATCCTCTATCGTATCCTATCCTCTATCCTATCCTATCCTCTATCCTATCCTATCCTATCCTATCCTCTATCCTATCCTATCCTCTATCCTATCCTATCCTCTATCCTATCCTATCCTCTATCCTATCCTATCCTCTATCGTATCCTATCCTCTATCCTATCCTATCCTCTATCGTATCCTATCCTCTATCCTATTAAATCCTATATCGTATCCTCTATCCTATCCTATCCTCTATCGTATCCTATCCTCTATCCTATCCTATCGTCTATCCTATCCTATCCTCTATCCTATCCTATTCTCCATCCTATCCTATCCTCTATCCTATCCTATCCTCTATCCTATCCTATCCTCTATCCTATCCTATCCTCTATCCTATCCTATCCTCTATCCTATCCTATCCTCTATCCTATCCTATCCTCTATCGTATCCTATCCTCTATCCTATCCTATCCTCTATCGTATCCTATCCTCTATCCTATTAAATCCTATATCGTATCCTCTATCCTATCCTATCCTCTATCGTATCCTATCCTCTATCCTATCCTATCGTCTATCCTATCCTATCCTCTATCCTATCCTATTCTCCATCCTATCCTATCCTCTATCCTATCCTATCCTCTATCCTATCCTATCCTCTATCCTATCCTATCCTCTATCCTATCCTATCCTCAATCCTATCCTATCCTCTATCCTATCCTATCCTCTATCATATCATATCCTCTATCGTATCCTATACTCTATCCTATTAAATCCTATATCGTATCCTCTATCCTATCCTATCCTCTATCGTATCATATCCTCTATCCTATCCTATCCTCTATCGTATCCTATCCTCTATCCTATCCTATCCTCTATCCTATCCTATCCTCTATCCTATATTATCCTCTATCCTATCCCATCCTCTATCCTATCCTATCCTCTATCCTATCCTATCCTATATCGTATCCTCTATCCTATCCTATCCTATCCTCTATCGTATCCTATCCTCTATCCTATTAAATCCTATATCGTATCCTCTATCCTATCCTATCCTCTATCGTATCCTATCCTCTATCCTATCCTATCCTCTATCCTATCCTATCCTCTATCCTATCCTATCCTCTATCCTATCCTATCCTCTATCCTATATTATCCTCTATCCTATCCTATCCTCTATCCTATATTATCCTCTATCCTATCCTATCCTCTATCCTATCCTATCCTCTATCCTATCGTATCCTCTATCGTATCCTATCCTCTATCCTATCCTATCCTCTATCCTATCCTATCCTCTATCCTATCCTATCCTCTATCCTATCCTCTATCCTATCCTATCCTCTATCCTATCCTATCCTCTATCCTATCCTATCCTCTATCCTATCCTATCCTCTATCCTATCCTATCCTCTATCCTATCCTATCCTCTATCCTATCCTATCCTCTATCCTATCCTATCCTCTATCCTATCCTATCCTCTATCCTATCCTATCCTCTATCCTATCCTATCCTCTATCCTATCCTATCCTCTATCCTATCCTATCCTCTATCCTATCCTATCCTCTATCCTATCCTATCCTCTATCCTATATTATCCTCTATCCTATCCCATCCTCTATCCTATCCTATCCTCTATCCTATTAAATCCTATATCGTATCCTCTATCCTATCCTATCCTCTATCCTATCCTCTCCTCTATCCTATATTATCCTCTATCCTATCCCATCCTCTATCCTATCCTATCCTCGATCCTATCCTATCCTATATCGTATCCTCTATCCTATCCTATCCTATCCTCTATCGTATCCTATCCTCTATCCTATTAAATCCTATATCGTATCCTCTATCCTATCCTATCCTCTATCGTATCCTATCCTCTATCCTATCCTATCCTCTATCCTATCCTATCCTCTATCCTATCCTATCCTCTATCCTATCCTATCCTCTATCCTATCCTATCCTCTATCCTATCCTATCCTCTATCGTATCCTATCATCTATCCTATTAAATCCTATATCGTATCCTCTATCCTATCCTATCCTCTATCGTATCCTATCCTCTATCCTATCCTATCCTCTGTCCTATCCTATCCTCTATCCTATCCTTTTCTCTATCCTATCCTATCATCTATCCTATCCTATCCTCTATCCTATCCTATCCTCTATCCTATCCTATCCTCTATCCTATCCTATCCTCTATCGTATCCTATCCTCTATCCGATTAAATCCTATATCGTATCCTCTATCCTATCCTATCCTCTATCGTATCCTATCCTCTATCCTATCCTATCCTCTATCATATCCTATCCTCTATCCTATCCTATCCTCTATCCTATCCTATCCTCTATACTATCCATATCCTCTATCGTATCCTATCCTCTATCCTATCCTATCCTCTATCCTATCCTATCCTCTATCCTATCCTATCCTCTATCGTATCCTATCCTCTATCCGATTAAATCCTATATCGTATCCTCTATCCTATCCTATCCTCTATCGTATCCTATCCTCTATCCTATCCTATCCTCTATCATATCCTATCCTCTATCCTATCCTATCCTCTATCCTATCCTATCCTATCCTCTATCCTCTATCCTATCCTCTATCCTATCCTATCCTCTATCCTATCCTATCCTCTATCCTATCCAATCCTCTATCCTATCCTATCCTCTATCCTATCCTATCCTCTATCCTATCCTATCCTATCCTCTATCCTATCCTATCCTCTATCCTATCCTATCCTCTATCCTATCCTATCCTCTATCCTATCCTATCCTCTATCCTATCCTATCCTCTATCCTATCCTATCCTCTATCCTATCCTATCCTCTATCCTATCCTATCCTCTATCGTATCCTATCATCTATCCTATTAAATCCTATATCGTATCCTCTATCCTATCCTATCCTCTATCGTATCCTATCCTCTATCCTATCCTATCCTCTGTCCTATCCTATCCTCTATCCTATCCTTTTCTCTATCCTATCCTATCATCTATCCTATCCTATCCTCTATCCTATCCTATCCTCTATCCTATCCTATCCTCTATCCTATCCTATCCTCTATCCTATCCTATCCTCTATCGTATCCTAT
Source organism: Halictus rubicundus (assembly GCF_050948215.1). NCBI lineage: Eukaryota > Metazoa > Arthropoda > Insecta > Hymenoptera > Halictidae > Halictus > Halictus rubicundus. The sequence continues at coordinate 55,264 of NW_027489043.1, read as the reverse complement.
CCTCTATCCTATCCTATCCTCAATCGTATCCTATCCTCTATCCTATCCTATCCTCTATCGTATCCTATCCTCTATCCTATCCTATCCTCTATCCTATCCTATCCTCTATCCTATCCTATTCTCCATCCTATCCTATCCTCTATCCTATCCTATCCTCTATCCTATCCTATCCTCTATCCTATCCTATCCTCAATCCTATCCTATCCTCTATCCTATCCTATCCTCTATCATATCATATCCTCTATCGTATCCTATACTCTATCCTATTAAATCCTATATCGTATCCTCTATCCTATCCTATCCTCTATCGTATCATATCCTCTATCCTATCCTATCCTCTATCGTATCCTATCCTCTATCCTATCCTATCCTCTATCCTATCCTATCCTCTATCCTATATTATCCTCTATCCTATCCCATCCTCTATCCTATCCTATCCTCTATCCTATCCTATTCTATATCGTATCCTCTATCCTATCCTATCCTATCCTCTATCGTATCCTATCCTCTATCCTATTAAATCCTATATCGTATCCTCTATCCTATCCTATCCTCTATCGTATCCTATCCTCTATCCTATCCTATCCTCTATCCTATCCTATCCTCTATCCTATCCTATCCTCTATCCTATCCTATCCTCTATCCTATCCTATCCTCTATCCTATCCTATCCTCTATCCTATCCTTATCCTCTATCGTATCCTATCCTCTATCCTATCCTATCCTCTATCCTATCCTATCCTCTATCCTATCCTATCCTCTATCCTATATTATCCTCTATCCTATCCCATCCTCTATCCTATCCTATCCTCTATCCTATCCTATCCTCTATCCTATCCTATCCTCTATCCTATCCTATCCTCTATCGTATCCTATCCGCTATCCTATCCAATCCTATATCCTATCCTCTATCCTATCCTATCCTCTATGCTATCCTATCCTTTATCGTATCCTATCCTCTATCCTATTAAATCCTATATCGGATCCTCTATCCTATCCTATCCTCTATCGTATCCTATCCTCTATCCTATCCTATCCTCTATCCTATCCTATCCTCTATCCTATCCTATCCTCTATCCTATATTATCCTCTATCCTATCCTATCCTCTATCCTATATTATCCTCTATCCTATCCTATCCTCTATCCTATCCTATCCTCTATCCTATCGTATCCTCTATCGTATCCTATCCTCTATCCTATCCTATCCTCTATCCTATCCTATCCTCTATCCTATCCTATCCTCTATCCTATCCTCTATCCTATCCTATCCTCTATCCTATCCTATCCTCTATCCTATCCTATCCTCTATCCTATCCTATCCTCTATCCTATCCTATCCTCTATCCTATCCTATCCTCTATCCTATCCTATCCTCTATCCTATCCTATCCTCTATCCTATCCTATCCTCTATCCTATCCTATCCTCTATCCTATATTATCCTCTATCCTATCCCATCCTCTATCCTATCCTATCCTCTATCCTATTAAATCCTATATCGTATCCTCTATCCTATCCTATCCTCTATCGTATCCTATCCTCTATCCTATCCTATCCTCTATCCTATCCTATCCTATCCTATCCTCTATCCTATCCTATCCTCTATCCTATCCTATCCTCTATCCTATCCTATCCTCTATCGTATCCTATCCTCTATCCTATCCTATCCTCTATCGTATCCTATCCTCTATCCTATTAAATCCTATATCGTATCCTCTATCCTATCCTATCCTCTATCGTATCCTATCCTCTATCCTATCCTATCGTCTATCCTATCCTATCCTCTATCCTATCCTATTCTCCATCCTATCCTATCCTCTATCCTATCCTATCCTCTATCCTATCCTATCCTCTATCCTATCCTATCCTCTATCCTATCCTATCCTCTATCCTATCCTATCCTCTATCGTATCCTATCCTCTATCCTATCCTATCCTCTATCGTATCCTATCCTCTATCCTATTAAATCCTATATCGTATCCTCTATCCTATCCTATCCTCTATCGTATCCTATCCTCTATCCTATCCTATCGTCTATCCTATCCTATCCTCTATCCTATCCTATTCTCCATCCTATCCTATCCTCTATCCTATCCTATCCTCTATCCTATCCTATCCTCTATCCTATCCTATCCTCTATCCTATCCTATCCTCAATCCTATCCTATCCTCTATCCTATCCTATCCTCTATCATATCATATCCTCTATCGTATCCTATACTCTATCCTATTAAATCCTATATCGTATCCTCTATCCTATCCTATCCTCTATCGTATCATATCCTCTATCCTATCCTATCCTCTATCGTATCCTATCCTCTATCCTATCCTATCCTCTATCCTATCCTATCCTCTATCCTATGTTATCTTCTATCCTATCCCATCCTCTATCCTATCCTATCCTCTATCCTATCCTATCCTATATCGTATCCTCTATACTATCCTATCCTATCCTCTATCGTATCCTATCCTCTATCCTATTAAATCCTATATCGTATCCTCTATCCTATCCTATCCTCTATCGTATCCTATCCTCTATCCTTTTTTTTTTTTGTATTAAAATTTCCTCTTTATTTATCAATTTCTTGTACAATCATTACAATTACCATTACAATTACATATCCTTTCGCAATACACTTCTTACATTGACATATTGTTTGTTTCTCCGCTCTTAACACATGCATCTCTTCCTCTCTTACACTCTTCTCTCTTGCCGCTCTCTTAGTAGGTTATTCTTCGTTTTTATTATCTTTACCGTTACATTCTTACTTTTATTCCATTCATTCCACTGCGCTCCTCACTCACTCAAACTCTCACAAATTGTTCGCACGCATCTACCATTTTAATTTCGTTCCTTCATTCATTCATCTGCCTTCCACCCTCATACATCACTTTTACTAATTTTTCACACTCATCCAACACTTTAATTTCATTCCTTTCTCTGCATCGCACCCTCATACAGAACGCTTACAGATTGTTTGCACTCATCCAACATTGTACTTTCATTGATTCGTCTACCTTCCACGCTCATACAACACGCTTACCTATTGTTTCGCTCATCCAGCACTTTAATTTCATTCATTCCTTTCTCTGCATCACACTCCCATACAGATCGCTTACAAATTGTTTGCACTCATCCAGCATTGTAATTTCATTCCTTAATCTACCTTCCACACTCATACAACACGCTTACATATTGTTTCGCTCATCCAGCACTTTAATTTCATTCATTCCTTTCTCTGCATCACACTCTCATACAGATCGCTTACAACTTGTTTGCACTCATCCAACCTTGTAATTTCATTCATTCATCTACCTTCCACACTCATACAACACGCTTCCCTATATATTTTTTTTTTTTTTTTTTTTTTTTTTTGCGCTCATCCGCCGCTTTAGTTTCATTCCTTCCTCTGAATCACCCGCTCATACAAGTCTCATACAGATTGTTTGCACACTATTGACCCTTTATTTGTTTTCATTCTTCTGGTTGCCGCCTTCATAAACGGCGTTTTTAACTACTCTGTACGTATTATCAATTTACATATTTACATCTTATCCTACCTTATCCTACCTTATCCTAACTTATCCTATCTATCCTAACTACTTTTCTTTGGCTTCCTAAGCCAGAAGGAGACAAAAGAAAAAGGAAAAAAGAAAAAAGAAACCAAAGCAAATATAAGAACGAACTAAAAAGAAATTTGAAAAAAGAAAAAGAAGAAATTGGAAAAAGAAAAAGAGAAGAGAAAAAGAAGAAAGCAAAAGAAAAAACATATATAAGGAAATGATAAAAAGAAACTAAAAATACATTTAGATAAAAAATAAAAATAGATAGAAAATAACTAAAAAATAGAAAATAGAGCGGAGGGGCGAAGGTAAGGAGTGGACTTACCTCCCCTCTTCCTCCCACCCCCCCTTTTTGTCCCTCTGGTAAGATCTCCTATTATCTCCCTTTCGACTCGTATCTCTTGAGTCCCTTACACCTTATCTTAGTCCTTTCACCCTGTAGGGTCCTTATTGCGCAGAGGGAGGGTGTGGGAGGGTTCTGTTTCACCCTGGGGGGTGAACCTCTGTTCCCCTATCCAGTTTTTGGTTTCTCATCGCCTCTCCCTCACACCCCCGTCCTCATCTCTGGTAATCTCTACCATAAGTAGACCCTTTAGGCCTTCGTTATTTGCCTTTGCATCTGTGTTCCCTTGTATCTTACCTCCCTTCCCTCTTTTCCCTTTCCCTGATCTCCCGTCCTTTCCTTCCCTTCTCCTTCTCTTCCTGTTCACCGTTTTACCCTTATTACTATATTAATATTTCTTCTTCTTATTTTCTCTCATTATCCCTTTCTCTCCTCTCTATTCTCTATCCGTCTTCGCTACGCGATTTCCCTACATTAGTTTTCCGTTTCTCTCCTTTCTCATTTGTATTCTCTCATTTGTCTTATACTAGGCGGGTCTTCCTGAAAAACAGAGTTCCTTTTCCTAGTTATCTTTTTCTTATTTCCCCCTTTTTTTTTTTTTTTTTTTTTTTTTGACGTTAATATTATTCTAAACCCCTTTTATTTTCATCCTTTCTATTTTATTTCTTCTTTTATCTTTTCCCCTCTATTTTCTATCTTGGTACCTATTCCCTGTGTCTCTGTTTTTCTTGGGAGTTCCTTCCTTGTGTTCGTCCTCTCTTCTTTATTCCCTAATATCCTTCCTATCCTTTCTCGGGAACACTTCAGCTAAGATAGAGTTTCTTATTACTTCTACAGATTCTCTTTTCTCCTGTGTATTCAGTTAGCAATTATCTCATTTTATTCTGATTCCCTATTTTCTTATTGAGGGTTTTTTCCTTCCTTTGATTTTCTTTCCTATTTTCTTATTATCTCTATCTTACTTGAAGCTTTCCCTTCCTGTTCTTATTTTACCCCCTCTCCTGTACCTCCCTCCAGGGGTTCTTTTCCCTCTTCTCTACTACTATCTCTCTTCTTCCCTCCTTTCGTTCCTATTTTGGCTTCTGCCTCAGCCCCCCTCTGGATACGTCGGGTGGTCCTCTGACTGGGAGGAAGGAGGGTGAGATTGGGGGAGAGATAATACCGGGAGCACTGTCCTCTGCCGCTCGGAGTTTCCTTCTCCATACTTGCTGCGACCTCCTCGGCCTGGACCTGCTTTCCAGCTTTTACACAGGCTTCCGGGTGCCGCAGCTTCGATGTTTCTGGTCCCTTCTTGCTGGCTTCTTCCCTGGGCTCCCCTCTCATCATCTCCCCCTCTCTCCCCCTCCCTTCCCCTGCACCCGACTTTTCCGGGGAAGCTGAAAACAGAAACAACTATCATTCCTCCTTCTTTACGTTGTTCTCCTTTATTTACATCTCATTACTTATTTTATAATTATAGTTATTTATAGATCCCTTCTTCTTTCCGTATCTCCTGACTCTAGGTCCGCCTGGATATCTCTTAAAGTGGGAGTTTCTCCCGCCATCTTCTCCCTCCTTCTCTCTTCCTCCTCCTTCCTTTTCATTACCCTTCTGCAAAATCCTTCAAAAGCTATCCAGTTCTCTCCTTTTTTAACGCTCTCTTCCATCAGTTTTTCGATCGTCAGTCTATCTCTCCTTATTTTTATACTTTCAAGCATCTCTCTCCTTTCTTCTTCCCACTCCTCGCAATCTATTATAGTATGCTCCGGGGTATCCGGACAATTCTGGTGGTACCAGCACTCCCCTGTTTCCGATTTCCCTATTCTTTCCCTATAAGTGTTAAAAACCCCATGTCCGGTTAGTACTTGTGTTACGTAAAAACTCAATTGCCCGTATTTCCTTTTTCTCCATTTAACTATATTAGGGATTAGGCGGTACGTCCACCTGCCCACCACCTCCCTTTCCCACTCCCTCTGCCATAAGATGTCGGTTATGTCCTTCATCCTCCTCCTTATCCAAATTTTTACGGATTTTTTAAGGCTTTCCTCACCCTCTTCCTCCTCTAATTCCAATCTTAGGCCCTCCAGAATCTCGTGTATGGTCCCTAGGTTTCTCCCCTCTCTGCATAGGGTTTTTATATTGTCTATGTTCTCCTCTTTTAATATTTGGTTTTCAATCTGGAATAGCTGTTTCCTTTCCTGGATTTTTAAATGCCAGGGTGTTATGCCTGCTAGTACACACAGCGTTTCCTGTGGTACAGTCCTATATGCCGACACCACCCTTCCCAGGCCCAATTTTTGAGTTTTCCTTAATGTGTTTTTATTGCGGTTTGCTAAGGCCCCTTCCGCCCATACTGGGGCCCCATATAAAACTATCGCTTCGAGCGTCATATAGAATAGCCTTCTAACAGCCTGGCTAGTCCTTTTACCATTTGTCATTAGACTGCTTAATACAGTCATCGTCTTTATGGCCTTATTTGTGGCGTCCTCTATGTGTTTCTTAAAGTTCTTCTTTTCGTCAAAAGTTACTCCTAAATATTTTAAAAACGGACTCGGCTTTATTTTCGTCCCACCTATTCGGATTTCTAGCCCCCCCTCTATTTTTTTTTGATTCATCAGCATAATCTCCGTTTTTTGTTCCGCAAGGGATAGTCCTTTTGTCTTCATCCATTTCCTCGTATCTTCTACGACTCTCTCAATCCTCTTCCTTAATCCATTAATCGTTGATGCTTGTATCGTAATAATTATGTCATCCGCAAAAGCATATTTGCTGGTCATTTCCGGGTTTTCTCTTTTCAGGAGATCGTCATACACCAAGTTCCACATAAACGGTCCCAATACCGACCCCTGTGGAACCCCCATTTTCATTTCTCTCCAAATTGTTTCGTCCGAATTTTTGTAGCATATTGTCCTTTCGTTAAAATAATCCTGCATTAGCCTCGTCAGATAGTCACTAAAACCTCTCATTTTCATTTGCTCTATTATCGTATCCCATCTTAGGGTGTTAAAAGCATTCCTGACGTCCAGAGCTATCATAACCCCGAATCTCTGTTTATCGGTTGCTGTCCATGCGTCTTCTACTACCTTGGTCATGGCGTGGACCGTTGACCTTCCTTTCACAAATCCGTATTGGTTTTTGTCAAACGATTCCCTCCCCATTTCCTTCTCCAATCTATCTCTTGTGATGTATTCCATCATTTTCGCTATCGCGTCTATTACACATATTGGTCGGTACGCCGAGGGTTCATCCGGATTTTTCCCCGGCTTTCTGAGGAGGATCGTCCTGGCCTTCTTCCATTCTCCCGGTATTCTCCCCCTTTCGAAAATTCCATTGAACAGAGCCTGGAATCTATCCGGTCTCCTCTCCGCTAATTTTTTTATTATCTCCGGAATCATCCCGTCCAATCCCGCCGCCTTATTTGGTTTTAGATTCTTAACTGCTCTAAGAATTTCTTCCATCGTTATCCTGGGTATTTCTTCTCTTTCTCTCTCTCTCTCTTCCCTTACCTCTTGGTTCATCTCTCTCATTTCACCCCTTTCCCCTTCTCTATTCCTCGTATTTTCTTCTCTTTCGTTTGCCGCCTCCTTTCCCCCGTCTGAGGGGAACAGTTCCTTTAATACTTCCTTAGCCATTTCCGTTGATATATTTGCCGGGGGTGTGTCGGGTTTGACTTGCCTAATCACCGTTTTGTAGGGTTTTCCCCATGGGTCTTTATTTATTGTCTCGCATAGTTCCTTCCATTTTCTCTCTTTTTCCTTCGCTATGAGTCTTTGAAGTACTCTTTTACTTTTCTTATATAAGAAATTTATTATTTCCTCCATGTCCCGTTTTCCTTTTTTCCTGTATCTTTGCACTTTTCTTCTTAGATTGTTTGTTTTGCTCCTTTGTTCTCTTATTTCATCGTTCCACCATATATTTGCCTTTTTCTTTTTTCCTTCTCCCGTTTTTATTTTTTCGAAAGCTCTCTCACATATTTCGGGGAGCGCACCTAGGAATTTTTTTTCTTCCTCTTCTCGATACTTTTCTTGAGTTATCAGTCTTTTCTCTCTCCAAATTTCGTCTGCTATTTCTATGCTTTTTTCTAAGCCGGCTTTCGTCACCCTCCATCTGAAAACACATGCATTAATATCTTCAACTACCTCTTTACTTACCATCCTTATTTTTGTCAATAAATATTTGTGATCGGAGGCTGACTCCACGTCTATTATATTTGTTACGGTTTCCCTGTCCCTTGTCAGGTCCCTCGTCACTGCAATGAAGTCAAGATTTGACTTTACTTGTCCCTTTTCGTAAGTATGACCCCCCTCCGGTTTGATCGGTGTCAGGCCCCACTCGAGAAATCTGTCCAGCAAGATACTCCCTTTGTCATTTTGCTCCTTGGACCCCCAGCTCGGTGATTTTGCGTTGAAATCTCCTCCAACGCAGATGCTCCTCCCCTTTCTTCTTTCCTTGCTGATGAACTCTGATAATATACTAAGCCTGTAAGCATATTCGTCAGTTGACATGTTTGGAGATAAATATATACTTATATAAGTTTCTTTATTAATTTTTATTGCTACGAAATCTTCATCTATCACGTCTCCGTCCTCTAGTCTTTTCTTTCCCTTCAAGTCGCAGGTCCATATAGCGGCGGTCCCCTTTTTCGAATAGATCCAGTTTCCCGGATTAAAAAGTGGCTCCGCTATTAATACTATATTCGCATTTAGGTCAATTGCTGTTTGCATTAGCAAGTAATGCGCAAGTCGGCAGTGGTTTAAATTTATCTGTAAAATATCCATATTTATTAATTTTTACCCTCTGCCAGCCCCAACACATATTTTTTATATTGCGGGCATCCCACTGCTCCCGCCACATGTTCCGCCTTTACCGCAGGAATGCCAGCTCTAATGCAAAGGATGCAGCTTTTAATCGCCTCACATCCGTTGATTTGGTGTCCTACTTTGCCACATCTTCTGCAGAGTTCTTTCCCCTGTATTTCCAACTTGCAGTTATATGATAGATGCCCGAAGTCGTGGCATTTAAAGCATCTCACGAGGTTCTGCGTTCTCCTCATTTTACATGCCGTGTACCCTACCCTCACTTTATTTTCTTCGCCTATTTTCTCTAACATCCCCGTTGGAACTGTTATTATCGCAGTTTTCGTTCCTCCGTATCCAAAACGGACTGTTTTTACCTCTATTTCGCTATTTTCAATTTGTAGCGCCTTGGCAATTTCGTTCCTTACCTCTTCCCGTTCCAATGTCGGGTCAATGTCCCTTACCTCGTAAAAAAATTTTGGTGCCACTCTTTTAATTTTGTGTTCTTCCCCTAGGACCTCCTTTACCGCTTTCTCCAGATTTACCCCCTCGCGTCCCTTCTCCATCTCTATTATAAGGTCCCCTCCCCTTGATTTCCTCACAGTTTGTATCCCCTCTATCTTGTTTCCCGCCTTATCCTTTATTTGTTTGAATAGGTCTGCAAATGTCCTATTTTCCGTCGCTTTGACTATTACTGCCTCATTTTTTGGTCCTACCGGAGGCTTCCTTTTCTCCCCCTTCTCCTCTTTTTCTCTTCTCGCTTTCTCTACCCCCTCTTCCTCATTTCCCTTGCTGCTCCTAACTGATTTTCCCCCTCTATTCTTGTTTCTGTTCACCACCACCCAGTTGCTTTCCCCTTTTTCATTAACTTCCTTATTTCCTTCCATACTCGTCCCCTCTTTTTCCGTCTCTGTCCTATCTACCCCCCTTTGTCCCTCTTCTCCTTCTGTTTCATCCTCCCTCCCGTCTGTTTCCCACTGTTTCGTTCTGCTCTTCCTTTGTTGCCTATATTCCCTATGCTTTCTGTCCATATTTCCTTCCCCCATCTTTCCCCTATTCTCGAGACAAGGGGAACTTTGCGTCCCCTGCTCCCTTATCTGTAGTGCCTTTTTTAGCTTTTGATTTTCCACCCTTAATCCAATACTTATGACTCTCGTCAAAGCTGCCTCTAGTTGTCTATCCGCTTGTGCAGCATGATTCACAATGTTTGCCCTGAGAAGTTCACTATTTTCTATCGTGTATCCCCTTACCTCTCTCGTGGAGTTCCTAGTTTTCCTCAGGAGGTGTTCCAGTTCCTTGATCTCCTCGAGCACATCTCCCTCCTCTCCTTTTCTGTATGTTTCCTCCTCAGCACCCGAATCGCTTATATGAACTATCGGTTCCATGCTTACTATTTCCCGTTTTTCTACCACCTTTTTCCTTTTACTTCTTGTTATTCTTAGTCCTTCACACGATCTCGAGTCTATCGAGTCCGTATCTGTTTCGTTTCCGCTAGTCCTGTCCCTTTTTTCCGCCAATTTCTCCCCTAAGTACACGAACGGTCCGCTTTTTACGTTTTTCCCCATTTTCTCCATTTTTCTGGGGGCGTCCGGAGTTAAGAATACCTCAATTTCCCCCCCTCCCTTGTTACTATCCCCCCCTCCCTTATCGCTTTGTTTTTTCGGGCTGTGCCGAATCATATTTTGTAATTATTTCTTTCCTCTTTCTTTTATTTCTTAACCTGATCGTTATTCCTAAGTCCTAAATCTTAATCCTACCCCTATCCTATTTTACTGATAGTATCACTAAAACCAGTATTACTATCTAGCTAAAACTAAAACCTAAACACTTGCACTATACTACTACTTAATATTAATACTTTTATTGTCGCTGTACCCTTCTTAGCAAATTTAATCTATTCTAAATTATTTACAATTACGCTAAAATGTTACTAATTATCCTCCTATTATTAATGTTGCTTAACCTAGGTCTAATTCTATTAATATTATAGCTAATCCTACTAATATTCTTATATCCAGTCTTTTGCTATACTAAACTCGCTCCTTTGTTGCGATTGGCTGCTCCTTCCCGATTGGCCAATCAGCTCGCTGTACCGGATCCCATGCGAGTTTGCCCCTCTAGTCAGCTCTTTATCCTTCTGCCTACGGTTGCCCTCCTGTGGCGCCCTCTCTTGCACAGAGTTTACACTCTTCACTCTCTATAGTTCGTGGCCGTTCTCAAACCACGTGGCCGTTACTCTTAGACTATAAAACCTTAATATATTCGCAATCCACGCACCGATTTTCCCGATTCAAAGCTCGGAAAACTCCTGCCGCGGTCGCGCACCTTCCCCAATCAATATTTTTCCTTTGAGTTCCCTCCTTCCCTCTTACAGGGCTCCTATACTGTTGAACTGTCGCCACGTGGGCCAACAGTCCTTCTCTCTCTTCTAACACACTTTTCGTATATTTTCTCACTGTCCTCACTTATAATTTATATTCCACCTCGTTTCGGGTTATTAGCCCTTCCACCGGTATCACTTCTATATATATACGTTCGCTAAAACCTCTAAAATCCTCGTAAGTTTGCGGAGCTCTCTAGATTCGTGTCACCTAGTGGCGCGTCCACAACCAACCCATATCCTATCCTCTATCCTATCCTATCCTCTATCCTATCCTATCCTCTATCCTATCCTATCCTCTATCCTATCCTATCCTCTATCCTATCCTATCCTCTATCCTATCCTATCCTCTATCCCATCCTTATCCTCTATCGTATCCTATCCTCTATCCTATCCTATCCTCTATCCTATCCTATCCTCTATCCTATCCTATCCTCTATCCTATATTATCCTCTATCCTATCCCATCCTCTATCCTATCCTATCCTCTATCCTATCCTATCCTCTATCCTATCCTATCCTCTATCGTATCCTATCCGCTATCCTATCCAATCCTATATCCTATCCTCTATCCTATCCTATCCTCTATGCTATCCTATCCTTTATCGTATCCTATCCTCTATCCTATTAAATCCTCTATCGGATCCTCTATCCTATCCTATCATCTATCGTATCCTATCCTCTATCCTATCCTATCCTCTATCCTATCCTATCCTCTATCCTATCCTATCCTCTATCCTATCCTATCCTCTATCCTATTCTCTATCCTATCCTATCCTCTATTCTATCCTATCCTCAATTATATCCTATCCTCTATCCTCTTGTCTATCCTACCCTATCCTCTATCCTATTCTCTATCTTATCCTATCCTAGCCTATCCTTTATCCTATCCTATCCTCTATCCTATCCTATCCTCTATCCTATCCTATCCTCTATCCTATCCTCTATCCTATCCTATCCTCTGTCCTATCCTATCCTCTATCCTATCCTATCCACTATCCTATCCTATCCTCTATCCTATCCTATCCTCTATGCTATCCTATCCTCTATCCTATCCTCTATCCTATTCTATACTCTATCCGATCCTATCCTCTATCCTATCCTATCCTCTATCGTCTCCTATCCTCTATACTATCCTATCCCCTATCCTATTCTATCTTCTATCCTATCGTATCCTCTATCCTATCCTATCCTCTATCCTATAATCTATCCTCAATCCTATCCTCTATCGTATCCTATCCTCTATAATATCGTATCCTCTCTCCTATCCTATCCTCTATCCTATTCTATACTCCATCCTATCCTATCCTCTGTCCTATGCAATCCCCTATCCTATCCTCCGTTCGATCCTATCCTCTATCCTATTCTATCAACTATTATATCGTATGCTCTATCCTATCCTGTCCTCTATCCTATAATATCATCCATCCTATCCTATTCTCTATCCTAACCTATCCTCTGTCCAATTCTATCCTCTATCGTATCCTATCCTCTATCCTATCCAATCCCCTATCCTATCCAATCCCCTATCCCATCTATATCGTATCCTATCCTCAATCCTCTCCTATCCTATATCCTATCCTATCCTCCATCCTATCCTATCCTCTATCCTATCCTATCCTCTATCCTATCCATTCCCCTACCCTATCCTCTATCCTAATATATACTCTTTCCTATCCTATTCTCTATCCTAACCTATCCTCTGTCCAATCCTATCCTCTATCGTATCCTATCCTCTATCCTATCCAATCCCCTATCCTATACAATCCCCTATCCCATCACTATCGTATCCTATCCTCAATCCTCTCCTATCCTATATCCTATCCTATCCTCCATCCTATCCTATCCTCTATCCTATCCTATACTCTTTCCTATCCTATTCTCTATCCTAACCTATCCTCTGTCCAATCCTATCCTCTATCGTATTTTATCCTCTATCCTATCCAATCCCCTATCCTATACAATCCCCTATCCCGTCACTATCGTATCCTATCCTCAATCCTCTCCTATCCTCTATCCAATCCTATCCTCTATCCTATCCTATCCTCTATCCTATCCAATCCACTATCCTATCCTATCCTCTAACCTGTCCTATCCTTTATCCTATCCTATCCTCTATCCTATCCTATCCTCTATCCTATCCAATCCCCTATCCTATCCTCTATCCTATCCTATCCTCTATCCTATCCTATCCTCTATCCTACCCTATCCTCTATCCTATCCTATCCTCTATCCTATCCTATCCTCTATCCTATCCTATCCTATCCTCTATCCTATCCTATCCTCTATACTATCCAATCCCCTATCCAATCCTCTATCCTCTCCTCTATCCCGTCCGATCCTCAATCCTATCCTGTCCTCTATCCTATCATATCCTGTACTATATCCTATCCTCTATGCTATCCTAGCCTCTATCTTATACAATCCTATTTCCTCTACTCTATCCTATCCTATCCTCTATCCTATCCTCTATCCTATCCTATCCTCTATCCTATCCTATCCTCTATCCTATTCTATACTCTATCCTATCCTATCCGCTATCCTATCATATCCTCTATCCTATCCTATCCTCTATCCTATCCAATCCCCTATCCTATCCTCTATCCTATCCTATCATCTATCCTATCCCATCCTCTGTCCTATCCTATCCGCTATCCTATCCTATTCTCTATCCTTTCCAATCCCCTATCCTATCCAATCCACTATCTTATCCTCTATCCTACCCTAACCTCTATCCTAGTCTCTATCCGATCCTATCCTCTATCCTATCCTATCCCCTATCCTATCCTATCCTCTATCATATCCTATCCTCTATCGTTTAATATATCCTCAATCCTATCCTCTATCCTATCCAATCCTATATCCTATACTCTATCGTATCCTATCCTCTATCCTCTAATATCCTCTATCGTATAATCTATCCTCAATCCTATCCTCTATTCTATCCAATCCTCTATCCTATACTCTATCCTATCCTATCCTGTATCCTATCCTATCCTATCCTATCCTAACCTATCCTCGATCCTATCCTATCCTCTATCCTATACTATCCTCTATCCTATCCTATCCTCTATCCTATCCTATCCTATCCTCTATCCTATCCTATTCTCTATCCTAACCTATCCTCTGTCCAATCCTATCCTCTATCGTATTTTATCCTCTATCCTATCCAATCCCCTATCCCGTCACTATCGTATCCTATCCTCAATCCTCTCCTATCCTCTATCCAATCCTATCCTCTATCCTATCCTATCCTCTATCCTATCCAATCCACTATCCTATCCTATCCTCTAACCTATCCTATCCTTTATCCTATCCTATCCTCTATCCTATCCTATCCTCTATCCTATCCAATCCCCTATCCTATCCTCTATCCTATCCTATCCTCTATCCTATCCTATCCTCTATCCTACCCTATCCTCTATCCTATCCTATCCTCTATCCTATCCTATCCTCTATCCTATCCTATCCTATCCTCTATCCTATCCTATCCTCTATACTATCCAATCACCTATCCAATCCTCTATCCTCTCCTCTATCCCGTCCGATCCTCAATCCTATCCTGTCCTCTATCCTATCATATCCTGTACTATATCCTATCCTCTATGGTATCCTAGCCTCTATCCTATACAATCCTATTTCCTCTACTCTATCCTATCCTATCCTCTATCCTATCCTCTATCCTATCCTATCCTCTATCCTATCCTATCCTCTATCCTATTCTATACTCTATCCTATCCTATCCGCTATCCTATCATATCCTCTATCCTATCCTATCCTCTATCCTATCCAATCCCCTATCCTATCCTCTATCCTATCCTATCATCTATCCTATCCCATCCTCTGTCCTATCCTATCCGCTATCCTATCCTATTCTCTATCCTTTCCAATCCCCTATCCTATCCAATCCACTATCTTATCCTCTATCCTACCCTAACCTCTATCCTAGTCTCTATCCGATCCTATCCTCTATCCTATCCTATCCCCTATCCTATCCTATCCTCTATCATATCCTATCCTCTATCGTTTAATATATCCTCAATCCTATCCTCTATCCTATCCAATCCTATATCCTATACTCTATCGTATCCTATCCTCTATCCTCTAATATCCTCTATCGTATAATCTATCCTCAATCCTATCCTCTATTCTATCCAATCCTCTATCCTATACTCTATCCTATCCTACCCTGTATCCTATCCTATCCTATCCTATCCTAACCTATCCTCTATCCTATCCTATCCTCTATCCTATACTATCCTCTATCCTATCCTATCCTCTATCCTATCCTATCCTCTATCCTATCCTATCCTCTATCCTATCCTATCCACTACCCAATCCTATCCTCGATCCTATCCTATCCTCCATGCTATCCTATCCTCTATAATATCGTATCCTCTATCCTATCCTGTCCTCTATCCTATCCAATCCTATATCCTATCCTCTATCCTATCCTATCCTCAATCCAACCCTATCCTCTATCCTATTCTACACCCTACCCTATCCTATCCTCTATCCTATCCAATCCCCTATCCTATCCTCTATCCTATCCTATCCTCAATACTATCCTATTCTCTATCCTATCCTATCCTCTATCGTCTCCTATCCTCTATCCTATCCTATTCTCTATCCAATCCTATCCTACCCTCTATCCTATCCTATCCTCTATCCTATCCTATCCTCTACCCTATCCTATCCTCTATCGTCTCCTCTCCACTATCCTATACAATCTCCTATCATATCCTCTGTCCTATCCTATCCTCTATCCTATCCAATCCCCTATCCAATCCTCTATCCTATCCTATCCTCTATCCTATCCTATCCCCTATCCTATCCAATCCCCTATCCTATCCTCTATCCTATCCTCTTTCCGATCCTATCCCCTATCCTATCCTATCCTCTATCCTATCCTATCCTCTATCGTATAATCTATCCTCAATAATATCCTCTATCCTATCCAATCCTATATCCTATACTCTATCCTATCCTATCCTATATCCTATTCTATCCTATCCTATCCTCTATCCGATCCTATCCTCTATCCTATCCTATCCTCTATCGTCTCCTATCCTCTATGCTATCCTATCAACTATCCTACCCAATCCCCTATCCTATCAACTATCCTATCCAATCCCCTATCCTATCCTCTATCCTATTCTATACTCTATCCTATCCTATCCGCTATCCTATCCTATCCTCTATCCTAACCTATCCTCTGTCCAATCCTATCCTCTATCGTATCCTATCCTCTATCCTATCCAGTCCCCTATCCGATCCTCTATCCTATCCTATCCTCTATCCTATCCTACCCTCAATCCTATCCAATCCGCTATCCTATCCTATCCTCTATCCTATCCTATCCTCTATCCTATCCAATCCCCTATCCGATCCTCTATCCTATCCTATCCTCTATCCTATCCAGTCCCCTATCCGATCCTCTATCCTATCCTATCCTCTATCCTATCCTACCCTCAATCCTATCCAATCCGCTATCCTATCCTATACTCTATCCTATCCTATCCCCTATCTTATCCTATCCTCTATCCTATCCTATCCTCTATCATATCCTATCCTATCCTCTATCCTATCCTATCTTCTATCCTATCCTATCCTCTATCCTATCAAATCCCCTATCCTATCCTCTATCCTATCCTATCCTCTGTCCTATCTAATCCTCTATCCTATCCTATCCTCTATCCTATCCTATCGTCTATCCTATCCTATCCTCTGTCCTATCCTATCCTCTATCCTATCAAATCCCCTATCCTATCCTCTATCCTATCCTATCCTCTATCCTATCCTATCCTCTATCCTATCCTATCCTCTATCCTATCCTATCCTCTATCCTATCCTATCCTCTATCCTATCCTATCCTATCCTCTATCCTATCCTATCCTACCCTCTATCCTATCCTATCTTCTACCCTATCCTATCCTCTATCCTATCAAATCCCCTATCCTATCCTCTATCCTATCCTATCCTCTGTCGTATCTAATCCTCTATCCTATCCTATCTTCTATCCTAGTCTATCCTCTATCCTATCCTATCCTCTATCCTATCGTATCCTCTATCCTATCCTATCCTCTATCCTATCCTGTCCTCTATCCTATCCTATCCTCTATCCTATCCTATCCACTATCCTATCCTATCCTCTATCCTATCCTATCCTCTATCCTATCCTATCCTCTATCCTATCCTATCCTCTATCATATCCTATCCTCTATCCTATCCTATCCTGTATCCTATCCTATCCTCTATCCTATCCTATCCTCTATCCTATCCTATCCTCTATCCTATCCTATTCTCTATCCTATCCTATCCTCTATCCTATCCTATCCTATATCGTATCCTCTATCCTATCCTATCCTCTATCCTATCCTAACCTCTATCCTATCCAATCCTATATCCTATCCTCTATCATATCCTATCCTCTATCCTATCCCATCCTCTATCCTATCCTATTCTCTATCCTATCCTATCCTCAATCCTATCCTATTCTCTATCCTATCCTATCCTGTATCCTATCCTATACTCTATCCTATCCTATCCTCTATCCTATCCCATCCTCTATCATATCCTATAATATTCTCTATCCTATTCTATCCTCTATCCTATCCAATCCTATATCCTATTCTCCATCCTATCCTATACTCTATCCTATCCTATCCTCTATCCTATCCCATCCTCTATCATATCCTATAATATTCTCTATCCTATTCTATCCTCTATCCTATCCAATCCTATATCCTATTCTCCATCCTATCCTATCCTCTATCGTATCCTATCCTCTATCCTATCCTCTATCCTATCCTATCCTCTATCCTATCCTATCCTCTATCATATCCTATCCTCTATCCTATCCTATCCTCTATCCTATCCATTCCCCTACCCTATCCTCTATCCTATCCTATCCTCTTTCCTATCCTATTCTCTATCCTAACCTATCCTCTGTCCAATCCTATCCTCTATCGTATCCTATCCTCTATCCTATCCAATCCCCTATCCTATACAATCCCCTATCCCATCACTATCGTATCCTATCCTCAATCCTCTCCTATCCTATATCCTATCCTATCCTCTATCCTATCCTATCCTCTATCCTATTCTATACTCTATCCTATCATATCCGCTATCCTATCCTATCCTCTATCCTATCATATCCTCTATCCTATCCTATCCTCTATCCTTTCCAATCCCCTATCCTATCCAATCCACTATCCTATCCTCTATCCTAACCTAACCTCTATCCTATCCTCTATCCGATCCTATCCTCTATCCTATCCTATCCCCTATCCTATCCTATCCTCTATCCTATCCTATCCTCTATCGTATAATCTATCCTCAATCCTATACTCTATCGTATCCTATCCCCTATCCTCTCCTATCCTCTATCGTATAATCTATCCTCAATCCTATCCTCTATCCTATCCAATCCTCTATCCTATACTCTATCCTATCCTATCCTGTATCCTATCCTATCCTAGCCTATCCTATCCTCTATCCTATCCTATCCTCTATCCTATCCTATTCTCTATCCTAACCTATCCTCTGTCCAATCCTATCCTCTATCGTATCCTATCCTCTATCCTATCCAGTCCCCTATCCGATCCTCTATCCTACGCTATCCTCTATCCTATCCAATCCTCTATCCTATCCTATCCTCTATCCTACCCTATCCTCTATCCTATCCTATCCTCTATCCTATCCTGTCCTCTATCCTATCCTATCCTCTATCCTATCCTATCCACTATCCTATCCTATCCTCTATCCTATCCTATCCTCTATCCTATCCTATTCTCTATCCTATCCTATCCTCTATCATATCCTATCCCCTATCCTATCCTATCCTGTATCTTATCCTATCCTCTATCCTATCCTATCCTCTATCCTATCCTATCCTCTATCCTATCCTATTCTCTATCCTATCCTATCCTCTATCCTATCCTATCCTCTATTGTATCCTATCCTCTATCCTATCCTATCCTATATCGTATCCTCTATCCTATCCTATCCTCTATCCTATCCTAACCTCTATCCTATCCAATCCTATATCCTATCCTCTATCATATCCTATCCTCTATCCTATCCTATCCTCTATTGTATCCTATCCTCTATCCTATCCAATCCTATATCGTATCCTCTATCCTATCCTATCCTCTTTCCTATCCTATCCTCTATCCTATCCTATCCTCTATCCTATCCTATCCTCTATCCTAACCTATCGTCTATCCTATCCTATTCTCTATCCTATCCTATCCTCTATCCTACCCTATCCTCTATCCTATCCTATCCTCTATCGTATCCTATCCTCTATCCTATCCAATCCTATATCGTATCCTCTATCCTATCCTATCCTCTTTCCTATCCCATCCTCTATCCTATCCTATCCTCTATCCTATCCTATTCTCTATCCTATCCTATCCTCTATCCTATCCAATCCTATATCCTATCATCTATCATATCCTATCCTCTATCCTATCCTATCCTCTATCGTATCCTATCCTCTATCCTATCCAATCCTATATCGTATCCTCTATCCTATCCTATCCTCTTTCCTATCCCATCCTCTATCCTATCCTATCCTCTATCCTATCCTATTCTCTATCCTATCCTATCCTCTATCCTATCCTATCCTCTATCCTATCCTATTCTCTATCCTATCCTATCCTCTATCCTATCCAATCCTATATCCTATCCTCTATCATATCCTATCCTCTATCCTATCCTATCCTCTATTGTATCCTATCCTCTATCCTATCCAATCCTATATCGTATCCTCTATCCTATCCTATCCTCTTTCCTATCCTATCCTCTATCCTATCCTATCCTCTATCCTATCCTATCCTCTATCCTATCCTATACTCTATCCTATCCTATCCTCTATCCTATCCTATCCTCTATCCTATCCTATTCTCTATCCTATCCTATCCTCTATCCTATCCTATCCTCTATCCTATCCTCTATTCTATCCAATCCTATATCCTATCCTCTATCATATCCTATCCTCTATCCTATCCCATCCTCTATCCTATCCTATTCTCTATCCTATCCTATCCTCTATCCTATCCTATTCTCTATCCTATCCTATCCTGTATCCTATCCTATACTCTATCCTATCCTATCCTCTATCCTATCCCATCCTCTATCATATCCTATAATATTCTCTATCCTATTCTATCCTCTATCCTATCCAATCCTATATCCTATTCTCCATCCTATCCTATCCTCTATCGTATCCTATCCTCTATCCTATCCTCTATCCTATCCTATCCTCTATCCTATCCTATCCTCTATCATATCCTATCCTCTATCCTATCCTATCCTCTATCCTATCCATTCCCCTACCCTATCCTCTATCCTATCCTATCCTCTTTCCTATCCTATTCTCTATCCTAACCTATCCTCTGTCCAATCCTATCCTCTATCGTATCCTATCCTCTATCCTATCCAATCCCCTATCCTATACAATCCCCTATCCCATCACTATCGTATCCTATCCTCAATCCTCTCCTATCCTGTATCCTATCCTATCCTCTATCCTATCCTATCCTCTATCCTATTCTATACTCTATCCTATCATATCCGCTATCCTATCCTATCCTCTATCCTATCCTATCCTCTATCCTTTCCAATCCCCTATCCTATCCAATCCACTATCCTATCCTCTATCCTAACCTAACCTCTATCCTATCCTCTATCCGATCCTATCCTCTATCCTATCCTATCCCCTATCCTATCCTATCCTCTATCCTATCCTATCCTCTATCGTATAATCTATCCTCAATCCTATACTCTATCGTATCCTATCCCCTATCCTCTCCTATCCTCTATCGTATAATCTATCCTCAATCCTATCCTCTATCCTATCCAATCCTCTATCCTATACTCTATCCTATCCTATCCTGTATCCTATCCTATCCTATCCTATCCTATCCTCTATCCTATCCTATCCTCTATCCTATCCTATTCTCTATCCTAACCTATCCTCTGTCCAATCCTATCCTCTATCGTATCCTATCCTCTATCCTATCCAGTCCCCTATCCGATCCTCTATCATACGCTATCCTCTATCCTATCCAATCCTCTATCCTATCCTATCCTCTATCCTACCCTATCCTCTATCCTATCCTATCCTCTATCCTATCCTGTCCTCTATCCTATCCTATCCTCTATCCTATCCTATCCACTATCCTATCCTATCCTCTATCCTATCCTATCCTCTATCCTATCCTATCCTCTATCCTATCCTATCCTCCATCATATCCTATCCCCTATCCTATCCTATCCTGTATCTTATCCTATCCTCTATCCTATCCTATCCTCTATCCTATCCTATCCTCTATCCTATCCTATTCTCTATCCTATCCTATCCTCTATCCTATCCTATCCTATATCGTATACTCCATCCTATCCTATCCTCTATCCTATCCTAACCTCTATCCTATCCAATCCTATATCCTATCCTCTATCATATCCTATCCTCTATCCTATCCTATCCTCTATTGTATCCTATCCTCTATCCTATCCAATCCTATATCGTATCCTCTATCCTATCCTATCCTCTTTCCTATCCTATCCTCTATCCTATCCTATCCTCTATCCTATCCTATCCTCTATCCTAACCTATCGTCTATCCTATCCTATTCTCTATCCTATCCTATCCTCTATCCTACCCTATCCTCTATCCTATCCTATCCTCTATCCTATCCAATCCTATATCCTATCATCTATCATATCCTATCCTCTATCCTATCCTATCCTCTATCGTATCCTATCCTCTATCCTATCCAATCCTATATCGTATCCTCTATCCTATCCTATCCTCTTTCCTATCCTATCCTCTATCCTATCCTATCCTCTATCCTATCCTATTCTCTATCCTATCCTATCCTCTATCCTATCCTATCCTCTATCCTATCCTATTCTCTATCCTATCCTATCCTGTATCATATCCTATCCTCTATCCTATCCTATCCTCTATCCTATCCTATCCTCTATCCTATCCTATTCTCTATCCTATCCTATCCTCTACCCTATCCTATCCTCTATCCTATCCTATCCTCTATCCTATCCTATCCTCTATCATATCTTATCCTCTATCCTATCCTATCCTCTATCCTATCCTATCCTCTATCCTATCCTACCCTCTATCATATCCTATCCTCTATCCTATCCTATCCTTTATTCTATCCAATCCTATATCCTGTCCTCTATCATATCCTATCCTCTATCCTATCCTATCCTCTATCCTATCCTCTATTCTATCCAATCCTATATCCTATCCTCTATCATATCCTATCCTCTATCCTATCCTATCCTCTATCCTATCCTATCCTCTATCCTATCCTATCCTCTATCCTATCCTATACTCTATCCTATCCTATCCTCTATCCTATCCTATCCTCTATCCTATCCTATTCTCTATCCTATCCTATCCTCTATCCTATCCTATCCTCTATCCTATCCTATCCTCTATCCTATCCTATCCTCTATCCTATCCTATCCTCTATCCTATCCTATCCTCTATCCTAGTCTATCCTCTATCCTATCCTATCCTCTATCCTATCCTATCCTCTATCCTATCCTATCCTCTATCCTACCCTATCCTCTATCCTATCCAATCCTATATCGTATCCTCTATCCTATCCTATCCTCTATCCTATCCTATCCTCTATCCTATCCTATCCTCTATCCTATCCTCTATCCTATCCTCTATCCTATTCTATCCTCTATCCTATCCAATGCTATATCCTATTCTCTATCCTATCCTATCCTCTATCGTATCCTATCCTCTATCCTATCCAATCCTATATCGTATCGTCTATCCTATCCTATCCTCTTTCCTATCCTATCCTCTATCCTATCCTATCCTCTATCCTATCCTATCCTCTATCCTATCCTATCCTGTATCCCATCCTATCCTCTATCCTATCCTATCCTCTATCCTATCCTATCGTCTATCCTATCCTATCCACTATCCTATCCTATCCTCTATCCTATCCTATCCTCTATCCTATCCTATCCTCTATCCTATCCTATCCTATCCTGTATCCTATCCTATCCTCTATCCTATCCTATCCTCTATCCTATCCTATCCTCTATCATATCCTATCCTCTATCCTACCCTATCCTCTATCCTATCCAATCCTATATCGTATCCTCTATCCTATCCTATCCTCTTTCCTATCCTATCCTCTATCCTGTCCTATCCTCTATCCTAACCTATCCTCTATCCTATCCTATCCTCTATCCTATCCTATTCTCTATCCTATCCTATACTCTATCCTATCCTATCCTCTATCCTATCCTATCCTGTATCCTATCCTATCCTCTATCCTATCCTATCCTCTATCCTATCCTATCCTCTATCCTATCCTATCCTCTATCCTATCCAATCCTATATCCTATCCTCTATCATATCCTATCCTCCATCCTATCCTATCCTCTATCGTATCCTATCCTCTATCGTATCCTATCCACTATCCTATCCTATGCTCTATCATATCCTATCCTCTATCCTATCCTATCCTCTATCCTATCCTATCCTCTATCCTATTCTATCCTCTATCCTATCCAATCCTATATCCTATTCTCTATCCTATCCTATCCTCTATCGTATCCTATCCTCTATCCTATCCAATCCACTATACTATAATATCCTCTATCCTATCCTATCCTCTATCCTATCCTCTATCCTATCCTCTATCCTATCCTCTATCCTATCCAATCCACTATCCTATCCTATCCCCTATCATATCCTACCCTCCATCCTATCCTATCCTCTATCCTATCCTATCCTCTATCCTATCCTCTATCCTATCCTCTATCCTATTCTATCCTCTATCCTATCCAATGCTATATCCTATTCTCTATCCTATCCTATCCTCTATCGTATCCTATCCTCTATCCTATCCAATCCTATATCGTATCGTCTATCCTATCCTATCCTCTTTCCTATCCTATCCTCTATCCTATCCTATCCTCTATCCTATCCTATCCTCTATCCTATCCTATCCTGTATCCCATTCTATCCTCTATCCTATCCTATCCTCTATCCTATCCTATCGTCTATCCTATCCTATCCACTATCCTATCCTATCCTCTATCCTATCCTATCCTCTATCCTAACCTATCCTATCCTGTATCCTATCCTATCCTCTATCCTATCCTATCCTCTATCCTATCCTATCCTCTATCATATCCTATCCTCTATCCTACCCTATCCTCTATCCTAACCAATCCTATATCATATCCTCTATCCTATCCTATCCTCTTTCCTATCCTATCCTCTATCCTGTCCTATCCTCTATCCTAACCTATCCTCTATCCTATCCTATCCTCTATCCTATCCTATTCTCTATCCTATCCTATCCTCTATCCTATCCTATCCTGTATCCTATCCTCTCCTCTATCCTATCCTATCCTCTATCCTATCCTATCCTCTATCCTATCCTATCCTCTATCCTATCCAATCCTATATCCTTTCCTCTATCATATCCTATCCTCTATCCTATCCTATCCTATATCCTATTCTCTATCCTATCCTATCCTCTATCCTATCCTATCCTCTATCCTATCCTATCGTTTATCCTATCCTATCCTCTATCCTATCCTATCCTCTATCGTATCCTATCCTCTATCCTATCCTATCCTCTATCCTATCCTATTCTCTATCCTATCCTATCCTCTATCCTATCCTATTCTCTATCCTATCCTGTACTCTATCCTATCCTATCCTCTATCCTATCCTATCCTCTATCATATCCTATCCTCTATCCTATCCTATTCTCTATCATATTCTATCCTCTATCCTATCCAATCCTATATCCTATTCTCTATCCTATCCTATCCTCTATCGTATCCTATCCTCTATCCTATCCAATCCTATATCGTATCCTCTATTCTATCCTATCCTGTATCCTATTCTATTCTCTATCGTATCCTATCCTGTATCCCATCCTATCCTCTATCCTATCCTATCCTCTATCCTATCCTATCCTCTATCCTATCCAATCCTATATCCTATCCTCTATCATATCCTATCTTCTATCCTATCCTATCGTCTATCCTATCCTATCCGCTATCCTATACAATCCTATATCCTATCCTATCCTCTATTCTATCCTCTATCCTATCCTCTATCCTATCCTCTATCCTATCCTCTATCCTATCCTCTATCCTATCATCTATCCTATTCTATCCTCTGTCCTATCCAATCCTATATCCTATTCTCTATCCTATCCTATCCTCTATCCTATCCTATCCTCTATCCTATACTATCCTCTATCCTATCCTATTCTCTATCCTAACCTATCCTCTATCGTATCCTATCCTCTATCCTATCCTATCCTCTATCCTATTCTATCCTCTATCCTATCCAATCCTATATCCTATTCTCTATGCTATCCTATCCTCTATCGTATCCTATCCTCTATCCTATCCAATCCACTATCCTATCCTATCCTCTATCCTATCCTATCCTCTATCCTATCCTATCCTCTATCCTATCCTATCGTTTATCCTATCCTATCCTCTATCCTATCCTATCCTCTATCGTATCCTATCCTCTATCCTATCCTATCCTCTATCCTATCCTATTCTCTATCCTATCCTATCCTCTATCCATATCCTATTCTCTATCCTATCCTGTACTCTATCCTATCCTATCCTCTAACCTATCCTATCCTCTATCATATCCTATCCTCTATCATATCCTATCCTCTATCCTACCCTATCCTCTATCCTATCCAATCCTATATCGTATCCTCGATCCTATCCTATCCTCTTTCCTATCCTATCCTCTATCCTGTCCTATCCTCTATCCTAACCTATCCTCTATCCTATCCAATCCACTATCCTATCCTATCCTCTATCCTATCCTATCCTCTATCCTAACCTATCGTATATCCTATCCTATTCTCTATCCTATCCTATCCTCTATCCTACCCTATCCTCTATCCTATCCTATCCTCTATCGTATCCTATCCTCTATCCTATCCTCTATCCTATCCTATCCTCTATCCTCTCCTATCCTCTATCATATCCTATCCTCTATCCTATCCTATCCTCTATCCTATTCTATCCTCTATCCTATTCTCTATCCTATCCTATCCCCTATCGTATCCTATCCTCTATCCTATCCAATCCTATATCGTATCCTCTATTCTATCCTATCCTGTATCCTATCCTATCCTCCATCTTATCCTATCCTCTATCCTATCCTATCCTCTATCCTATCCTATCCTCTATCCTATCCTATCCTCTATCCTATCCTATCCTCTATCCTATCCAATCCTATATCCTATCCTCTATCCTATCCTATCCTCTATCCTATCCTATCCTCTATCCTAACCTATCGTCTATCCTATCCTATTCTGTATCCTATCCTATCCTCTATCCTACCCTATCCTCTATCCTATCCTATCCTCTATCCTATCCAATCCTATTTCCTATTCTCTATCCTATCCTATCCTCTATCGTATCCAATCCTATATCGTATCCTCTATTCTATCCTATCCTGTATCCTATCCTATCCTCTATCCTATCCTATCCTCTATCCTATCCTATCCTCTATCCTATCCTCTATCCTATTCTATCCTCTATCCTATCCAATGCTATATCCTATTCTCTATCCTATCCTATCCTCTATCGTATCCTATCCTCTATCCTATCCAATCCTATATCGTATCGTCTATCCTATCCTATCCTCTTTCCTATCCTATCCTCTATCCTATCCTATCCTCTATCCTATCCTATCCTCTATCCTATCCTATCCTGTATCCCATTCTATCCTCTATCCTATCCTATCCTCTATCCTATCCTATCGTCTATCCTATCCTATCCACTATCCTATCCTATCCTCTATCCTATCCTATCCTCTATCCTAACCTATCCTATCCTCTATCCTATCCTATCCTCTATCCTATCCTATCCTCTATCCTATCCTATCCTCTATCATATCCTATCCTCTATCCTACCCTATCCTCTATCCTAACCAATCCTATATCATATCCTCTATCCTATCCTATCCTCTTTCCTATCCTATCCTCTATCCTGTCCTATCCTCTATCCTAACCTATCCTCTATCCTATCCTATCCTCTATCCTATCCTATTCTCTATCCTATCCTATCCTCTATCCTATCCTATCCTGTATCCTATCCTCTCCTCTATCCTATCCTATCCTCTATCCTATCCTATCCTCTATCCTATCCTATCCTCTATCCTATCCAATCCTATATCCTATCCTCTATCATATCCTATCCTCTATCCTATCCTATCCTATATCCTATTCTCTATCCTATCCTATCCTCTATCCTATCCTATCCTCTATCCTATCCTATCGTTTATCCTATCCTATCCTCTATCCTATCCTATCCTCTATCGTATCCTATCCTCTATCCTATCCTATCCTCTATCCTATCCTATTCTCTATCCTATCCTATCCTCTATCCTATCCTATTCTCTATCCTATCCTGTACTCTATCCTATCCTATCCTCTATCCTATCCTATCCTCTATCATATCCTATCCTCTATCCTATCCTATTCTCTATCATATTCTATCCCCTATCCTATCCAATCCTATATCCTATTCTCTATCCTATCCTATCCTCTATCGTATCCTATCCTCTATCCTATCCAATCCTATATCGTATCCTCTATTCTATCCTATCCTGTATCCTATTCTATTCTCTATCGTATCCTATCCTGTATCCCATCCTATCCTCTATCCTATCCTATCCTCTATCCTATCCTATCCTCTATCCTATCCAATCCTATATCCTATCCTCTATCATATCCTATCTTCTATCCTATCCTATCGTCTATCCTATCCTATCCGCTATCCTATACAATCCTATATCCTATCCTATCCTCTATTCTATCCTCTATCCTATCCTCTATCCTATCCTCTATCCTATCCTCTATCCTATCCTCTATCCTATCATCTATCCTATTCTATCCTCTGTCCTATCCAATCCTATATCCTATTCTCTATCCTATCCTATCCTCTATCCTATCCTATCCTCTATCCTATACTATCCTCTATCCTATCCTATTCTCTATCCTAACCTATCCTCTATCGTATCCTATCCTCTATCCTATCCTATCCTCTATCCTATTCTATCCTCTATCCTATCCAATCCTATATCCTATTCTCTATGCTATCCTATCCTCTATCGTATCCTATCCTCTATCCTATCCAATCCACTATCCTATCCTATCCTCTATCCTATCCTATCCTCTATCCTATCCTATCCTCTATCCTATCCTATCGTTTATCCTATCCTATCCTCTATCCTATCCTATCCTCTATCGTATCCTATCCTCTATCCTATCCTATCCTCTATCCTATCCTATTCTCTATCCTATCCTATCCTCTATCCTATCCTATTCTCTATCCTATCCTGTACTCTATCCTATCCTATCCTCTAACCTATCCTATCCTCTATCATATCCTATCCTCTATCATATCCTATCCTCTATCCTACCCTATCCTCTATCCTATCCAATCCTATATCGTATCCTCGATCCTATCCTATCCTCTTTCCTATCCTATCCTCTATCCTGTCCTATCCTCTATCCTAACCTATCCTCTATCCTATCCAATCCACTATCCTATCTTATCCTCTATCCTATCCTATCCTCTATCCTAACCTATCGTATATCCTATCCTATTCTCTATCCTATCCTATCCTCTATCCTACCCTATCCTCTATCCTATCCTATCCTCTATCGTATCCTATCCTCTATCCTATCCTCTATCCTCTCCTATCCTCTATCATATCCTATCCTCTATCCTATCCTATCCTCTATCCTATTCTATCCTCTATCCTATCCAATCCTATATCCTATTCTCTATCCTATCCTATCCTCTATCGTATCCTATCCTCTATCCTATCCAATCCTATATCGTATCCTCTATTCTATCCTATCCAATCCTATATCGTATCCTCTATTCTATCCTATCCTGTATCCTATCCTATTCTCTATCGTATCCTATCCTGTATCCTATCCTATCCACTATCCTATCCTATCCTCTATCATATCCTATCCTCTATCCTATCCTATCCTCTATCCTATCCTATCCTCTATCCTATTCTATCCTCTATCCTATTCTCTATCCTATCCTATCCCCTATCGTATCCTATCCTCTATCCTATCCAATCCTATATCGTATCCTCTATTCTATCCTATCCTGTATCCTATCCTATCCTCCATCTTATCCTATCCTCTATCCTATCCTATCCTCTATCCTATCCTATCCTCTATCCTATCCTATCCTCTATCCTATCCTATCCTCTATCCTATCCAATCCTATATCCTATCCTCTATCCTATCCTATCCTCTATCCTATCCTATCCTCTATCCTAACCTATCGTCTATCCTATCCTATTCTGTATCCTATCCTATCCTCTATCCTACCCTATCCTCTATCCTATCCTATCCTCTATCCTATCCAATCCTATTTCCTATTCTCTATCCTATCCTATCCTCTATCGTATCCAATCCTATATCGTATCCTCTATTCTATCCTATCCTGTATCCTATCCTATCCTCTATCCTATCCTATCCTCTATCCTATCCTATCCTCTATCCTATCCTATCCTCTATCATATCCTATCCTCTATCCTATCCTATTCTCTATCCTATTCTATCCTCTATCCTATCCAATCCTATATCCTATTCTCTATCCTATCCTGTCCTCTATCGTATCCTATCCTCTATCCTATCCTCTATCCTATCCTATCCTCTATCCTATCCTATCCTCTATCATATCCTACCCTCTATCCTATCCTATCCTCTATCCTATTCTATCCTCTATCCTATCCAATCCTATATCCTATTCTCTATCCTATCCCATCCTCTATCGTATCCTATCCTCTATCCTATCCAATCCTATATCGTATCCTCTATTCTATCCTATCCTGTATCCTATCATATCCTCTATCATATCCCATCCTCTATCCTATCCTATCCTCTATCCTATCCTATCCTCTATCCTATCCAATCCACTATACTATCCTATCCTCTATCATATCCTATCCTCTATCCTATCCTATCCTCTATCCTATCCTATCCTCTATCCTATCCTATCCTCTATCCTATCCTATCCTCTATCCTATCCTATCCTCTATCCTATCCTATCCTCTATCCTATCCTAACCTCTAACCTATCCTATCCTCTATCCTATCCTATCCTCTATCCTATCCTATCCTCTATCCTATATTATCCTCTATCCTATCCTATCCTATACTGTATCCTATCCTATCCTCTATCCTATCCTATCCTCTATCCTATCCTATCCTCTATCCTATCCTATCCTCTATCCTATCCTATCCTCTATCCTATCCTATCCTCTATCCTATCCTATCCTCTATCCTATCCTATCCTCTATCCTATCCTATCCTCTATCCTATCCTATCCTCTATCCTATCCTATCCTCTATCCTATCCTATCCTCTATCCTATCCTATCCTCTATCCTATCCTATCCTCTATCCTATCCTATCCTCTATCCTATCCTATCCTCTATCCTATCCTATCCTCTATCCTATCCTATCCTCTATCCTATCCTATCCTCTATCCTATCCTCTATCCTATCCTCTATCCTATCCTCTATCCTATCCTCTATCCTATCCTCTATCCTATCCTATCCTCTATCCTATCCTATCCTCTATCCTATCCTCTAACCTATCCTATCCTATCCCATCCTCTATCCTATCCTATCCTCTATCCTATCCTATCCTCTATCCTATCCTATCCTCTATCCTATCCTATCCTCTATCCTATCCTATCCTCTATCCTATATTATCCTCTATCCTATCCTATCCTATCCTCTATCCTATCCTATCCTCTATCATATCCTATCCTCTATCCTATCCTGTCCTCTATCCTATCCTATCCTCTATCCTATCCTCTATCCTATCCTATCCTATCCTCTATCCTATCCTATCCCATCCTCTATCCTATCCTATCCTCTATCCTATCCTATCCTCTATCCTATCCTATCCTCTATCCTATCCTATCCTCTATCCTATATTATCCTCTATCCTATCCTATCCTATCCTCTATCCTATCCTATCCTCTATCATATCCTATCCTCTATCCTATCCTATCCTCTATCCTATCCTTATCCTCTATCGTATCCTATTCTCTATCCTATCCTATCCTCTATCCTATCCTATCCTCTATCCTATTCTATCCTCTATCCTATCCTATCCTCTATAATATCCTATCCTCTATCCTATCCTATCCTCTATCCTATCCAATCCTCTATCCTACCCAATCCTATATCCTATCCTCTATCATATCCTACCCTCTATCCTATCCTATCCTCTATCCTATCCTATCCTCTATCCTATCCTTATCCTCTATCGTATCCTATCCTCTACCCTATCCTATCCTCTAACGTATCCTATTCTCTATCCTATCCTATCCTCTATCCTATCCTATCCTCTATCGCATCCTATCCTCTACCCTATTAAATCCTATATCGTATCCTCTATCATATCCTATCCTCTATCCTATCCTATCCTCTATCCTATCCTTATCCTCTATCGTATCCTATCCTCTATCCTATCCTATCCTCTATCCTATTAAATCCTATATCGTATCCTCTATCGTATCCTATCCTCTATCCTATCCTCTATCCTATCCTATCCTCTATCCTATCCTATCCTCTATCATATCCTACCCTCTATCCTATCCTATCCTCTATCCTATCCTATCCTCTATCCTAACCTATCGTCTATCCTATCCTATTCTCTATCCTATCCTATCCTCTATTCTACCCTATCCTCTATCCTATCCTATCCTCTATCCTATCCAATCCTATATCGTATCCTCTATTCTATCCTATCCTGTATCCTATCCTATCCTGTATCCTATCCTATCCTCTATCCTATCCTATCCTCTATCCTATCCAATCCACTATACTATCCTATCCTCTATCATATCCTATCCTCTATCCTATCCTATCCTCTATCCTATCCTATCCTCTATCCTATCCTATTCTCTATCCTATCCTATCCTCTATCCTATCCTATCCTCTATCCTATCCTAACCTCTAACCTATCCTATCCTCTATCCTATCCTATCCTCTATCCTATCCTATCCTCTATCCTATATTATCCTCTATCCTATCCTATCCTATCCTCTATCCTATCCTATCCTCTATCCTATCCTATCCTCTATCCAATCCTATCCTCTATCCTATCCTATCCTCTATCCTATCCTCTATCCTATCCTCTATCCTATCCTATCCTCTATCCTATCCTCTATCCTATCCTATCCTATCCTCTATCCTATCCTTATCCTCTATCGTATCCTATTCTCTATCCTATCCTATCCTCTATCCTATCCTATCCTCTATCCTAACCTATCGTCTATCCTATCCTATTCTGTATCCTATCCTATCCTCTATCCTACCCTATCCTCTATCCTATCCTATCCTCTATCCTATCCAATCCTATTTCCTATTCTCTATCCTATCCTATCCTCTATCGTATCCAATCCTATATCGTATCCTCTATTCTATCCTATCCTGTATCCTATCCTATCCTCTATCCTATCCTATCCTCTATCCTATCCTATCCTCTATCCTATCCTATCCTCTATCATATCCTATCCTCTATCCTATCCTATTCTCTATCCTATTCTATCCTCTATCCTATCCAATCCTATATCCTATTCTCTATCCTATCCTGTCCTCTATCGTATCCTATCCTCTATCCTATCCTCTATCCTATCCTATCCTCTATCCTATCCTATCCTCTATCCTATCCTATCCTCTATCCTATTCTATCCTCTTTCCTATCCTATCCTCTATAATATCCTATCCTCTATCCTATCCTATCCTCTATCCTATCCTATCCTCTATCCTACCCAATCCTATATCCTATCCTCTATCATATCCTACCGTCTATCCTATCCTATCCTCTATCCTATCCTATCCTCTATCCTATCCTATCCTCTATCCTATCCTTATCCTCTATCGTATCCTATCCTCTACCCTATTAAATCCTATATCGTATCCTCTATCATATCCTATCCTCTATCCTATCCTATCCTCTATCCTATCCTTATCCTCTATCGTATCCTATCCTCTATCCTATCCTATGCTCTATCCTATTAAATCCTATATCGTATCCTCTATCCTATCCTATCCTCTATCGTATCCTATCCTCTATCCTATCCTATCCTCTATCCTATCCTATCCTCTATCCTATCCTGTATCCTATATTATCCTCTATCCTATCCCATCCTCTATCCTATCCTATCCTCTATCCTATCCTATCCTCTATCCTATCCTATCCTCTATCCTATCCTATTCTCTATCCTATCCTATCCTCTATCCTATCGTATCCTCTATCGTATCCTATCCTCTATCCTATTAAATCCTATATCGTATCCTCTATCCTATCCTATCCGCTATACTATATCGTATCCTCTATCCTATCCTATCCTCTATCCTATCCTATCCTCTATCCTATCCTAACCTCTATCCTATCCTACCCTCTATCCTATCCTATCCTCTATCCTATCCTATCCTCTATCCTATATTATCCTCTATTTTATCCTATCCTATCCTCTATCCTATCCTATCCTCTATCCTATCCTATCCTATATCCTATCCTATCCTCTATCCTATCCTATCCTCTATCCTATCCTATCCTCTATCCTATCCTATCCTCTATCCTACCCTATCCTCTATCCTATCCTATCCTCTATCCTATCCTATCCTCTATCCTATCCTATCCTATCCTCTATCCTATCCTATCCTCTATCCTATCCTATCCTCTATCCTATCCTATCCTCTATCCTATCCTATCCTCTATCCTATCCTATCCTCTATCCTATCCTATCCTCTATCCTATCCTATCCTCTATCCTATCCTATCCTCTATCCTATCCTATCCTCTATCCTATCCTATCCTATCCTCTATCCTATCCTATCCTCTATCCTATCCTATCCTCTATCCTATCCTATCGTCTATCCTATCCTATCCTCTATCCTATCCTATCCTCTATCCTATCCTATCCTCTATCCCACCCTATCCTCTATCCTATCCTATCCTCTATCCTATCCTATCCTCTATCCTATCCTATCCTCTATCCTATCCTATCCTCTATCCTATTCTATCCTCTATCCTATCCAATCCTATATCCTATTCTCTATCCTATCCTATCCTCTATCCTATCCAATCCTATATCGTATCCTCTATTCTATCCTATCCTGTATCCTATCCTATCCTCTATCCTATCCTATCCTCTATCCTATCCTATCCTCTATCCTATCCTATCCTCTATCCTATCCTATCCTCTATCCTATCCTATCCTCTATCCTATCCTTATCCTCTATCGTATCCTATCCTCTATCCTATCCTATCCTCTATCCTATCCCATCATCTATCCTATCCTATCCTCTATCCTATCCTATCCCCTATCCTATCCTTATCCTCTATCGTATCCTATCCTCTATCCTATCCTATCCTCTATCCTATTCTATCCTCTTTCCTATCCTATCCTCTATAATATCCTATCCTCTATCCTATCCTATCCTCTATCCTATCCTATCCTCTATCCTACCCAATCCTATATCCTATCCTCTATCATATCCTACCGTCTATCCTATCCTATCCTCTATCCTATCCTATCCTCTATCCTATCCTTATCCTCTATCGTATCCTATCCTCTACCCTATCCTATCCTCTATCGTATCCTATTCTCGATCCTATCCTATCCTCTATCCTATCCTATCCTCTATCGTATCCTATCCTCTACCCTATTAAATCCTATATCGTATCCTCTATCATATCCTACCGTCTATCCTATCCTATCCTCTATCCTATCCTATCCTCTATCCTATCCTATCCTCTATCCTATCCTATCCTCTATCCTATCCTTATCCTCTATCGTATCCTATCCTCTATCCTATCCTATGCTCTATCCTATTAAATCCTATATCGTATCCTCTATCCTATCCTATCCTCTATCGTATCCTATCCTCTATCCTATCCTATCCTCTATCCTATCCTATCCTCTATCCTATCCTGTATCCTATATTATCCTCTATCCTATCCCATCCTCTATCCTATCCTATCCTCTATCCTATCCTATCCTCTATCCTATCCTATCCTCTATCCTATCCTATTCTCTATCCTATCCTATCCTCTATCCTATCGTATCCTCTATCGTATCCTATCCTCTATCCTATTAAATCCTATATCGTATCCTCTATCCTATCCTATCCGCTATACTATATCGTATCCTCTATCCTATCCTATCCTCTATCCTATCCTATCCTCTATCCTATCCTAACCTCTATCCTATCCTACCCTCTATCCTATCCTATCCTCTATCCTATCCTATCCTCTATCCTATATTATCCTCTATTTTATCCTATCCTATCCTCTATCCTATCCTATCCTCTATCCTATCCTATCCTATATCCTATCCTATCCTCTATCCTATCCTATCCTCTATCCTATCCTATCCTCTATCCTATCCTATCCTCTATCCTACCCTATCCTTTATCCTATCCTATCCTCTATCCTATCCTATCCTCTATCCTATCCTATCCTATCCTCTATCCTATCCTATCCTCTATCCTATCCTATCCTCTATCCTATCCTATCCTCTATCCTATCCTATCCTCTATCCTATCCTATCCTCTATCCTATCCTATCCTCTATCCTATCCTATCCTCTATCCTATCCTATCCTCTATCATATCCTACCCTCTATCCTATCCTAACCTCTATCCTAGCCTATCCTCTATCCTATCCTATCCTATATCCTATCCTATCCTCTATCCTATCCTATCCTCTATCCTATCCTATCCTCTATCCTACCCTATCCTCTATCCTATCCTATCCTCTATCCTATCCTATCCTCTATCCTATCCTATCCTCTATCCTATCCTATCCTCTATCCTATTCTATCCTCTATCCTATCCAATCCTATATCCTATTCTCTATCCTATCCTATCCTCTATCGTATCCTATCCTCTATCCTATCCAATCCTATATCGTATCCTCTATTCTATCCTATCCTGTATCCTATCCTATCCTCTATCCTATCCTATCCTCTATCCTATCCTATCCTCTATCCTATCCTATCCTCTATCCTATCCTATCCTCTATCCTATCCAATCCACTATACTATCCTATCCTCTATCATATCCTATCCTCTATCCTATCCTATCCTCTATCCTATCCTATCCTCTATCCTATCCTATTCTCTATCCTATCCTATCCTCTATCCTATCCTATCCTCTATCCTATCCTATCCTCTATCCTATCCTAACCTCTAACCTATCCTATCCTCTATCCTATCCTATCCTCTATCCTATCCTATCCTCTATCCTATATTATCCTCTATCCTATCCTATCCTATACTCTATCCTATCCTATCCTCTATCCTATCCTATCCTCTATCCTATCCTATCCTCTATCCTATCCTATCCTCTATCCTATCCTATCCTCTATCCTATCCTATCCTCTATCCTATCCTATCCTCTATCCTATCCTATCCTCTATCCTATCCTATCCTCTATCCTATCCTATCCTCTATCCTATCCTATCCTCTATCCTATCCTATCCTCTATCCTATCCTATCCTCTATCCTATCCTATCCTCTATCCTATCCTATCCTCTATCCTATCCTCTATCCTATCCTATCCTATCCTCTATCCTATCCTATCCCATCCTCTATCCTATCCTATCCTCTATCCTATCCTATCCTCTATCCTATCCTATCCTCTATCCTATCCTATCCTCTATCCTATCCTATCCTCTATCCTATCCTATCCTCTATCCTATATTATCCTCTACCCTATCCTATCCTATCCTCTATCCTATCCTATCCTCTATCATATCCTATCCTCTATCCTATCCTATCCTCTATCCTATCCTTATCCTCTATCGTATCCTATTCTCTATCCTATCCTATCCTCTATCCTATCCTATCCTCTATCGTATCCTATCCTCTATCCTATCCTATCCTCTATCCTATCCTATCCTCTATCCTATCCTATCCTCTATCCTATCCTTATCCTCTATCGTATCCTATCCTCTATCCTATCCTATCCTGTATCCTTTCCTATCATCTATCCTATCCTATCCTCTATCCTATCCTATCCTCTATCCTATCCTTATCCTCTATCGTATCCTATCCTCAATCCTATCCTATCCTCTATCCTATTCTATCCTCTATCCTATCCTATCCTCTATAATATCCTATCCTCTATCCTATCCTATCCTCTATCCTATCCTATCCTCTATCCTACCCAATCCTATATCCTATCCTCTATCATATCCTACCCTCTATCCTATCCTATCCTCTATCCTATCCTATCCTCTATCCTATCCTTATCCTCTATCCTAACCTATCCTCTACCCTATCCTATCCTCTATCCTATCCTATCCTCTATCCTATCCTATCCTCTATACTATCCTTATCCTCTATCGTATCCTATCCTCTATCCTATCCTATCCTCTATCTTATCCTATCCCCTATCCTATCCTATCCTCTATCCTATCCTATCCTCTATCCTATCCTATCCTCTATCCTATCCTATCCTCTATCCTATCCTTATCCTCTATCGTATCCTATCCTCTATCCTATCCTATCCTCTATCCTATCCTATCCTCTATCCTATCCTATCCTCTATCCTATCCTATCCTCTATCCTATCCTATCCTCTATCCTATCCTATCCTCTGTCCTATCCTATCATCTATCCTATCCTATCCTCTATCCTACACTATCCTCTATCCTATCCTATTCTCTATCCTATCCTATCCTCTATCCTATCCTATCCTCTATCATATCCTATCCTCTATCCTATCCTATCCTGTGTCCTATCCTATACTCTATCCTATCCTATCCTCTATCCTATCCTATCCTGTATCATATCCTATCCTCTATCCTATCCTATCCTCTATCCTATTCTATCCTCTATCCTATTATATCCTCTATCCTATCCTATCCTCTATCCTATCCTATCCTGTATCCTATCCTATCCTCTATCCTATCCTATCCTCTATCATACCCTATCCTCTATCCTATCCTATCCTCTATGCTATCCTATTCTCTATCCTATCCTATCCTCTATCATATCCTATCCTCTATCCTATCCAATCCTATATCGTAACCTCTATCCTATCCTATCCTGTATCCTATCCTATCCTCTATCCTATCCTATCCACTATCATATCCTATCCTATCCTCTATCCTATCCTATCCACTATCCTATCCTATCCTCTATCATATCCTAACCTCTATCCTATCCTATCCTCTATCCTATCCTATCCTCTATCCTATCCTATCCTCTATCCTATCCTATCCTCTATCCTATCCTATCCTCTATCCTATCCTATCCTCTATCCTATCCTATCCTCTATCCTATCCTATCCTCTATCCTATCCTATCCTCTATCATATCCTACCCTCTATCCTATCCTATCCTCTATCCTATCCTATCCTCTATCCTATCCTATCCTATATCCTATCCTATCCTCTATCCTATCCTATCCTCTATCCTATCCTATCCTCTATCCTATCCTATCCTCTATCCTATCCTATCAGCTATCCTATCCAATCCTATATCCTATTCTCTATCCTATCCTATCCTCTATCCTATCCTATCAGCTATCCTATCCAATCCTATATCCTATTCTCTATCCTATCCTATCCTCTATCCTATCCTATCCTTTATCGTATCCTATCCTCTATCCTATTAAATCCTATATCGTATCCTCTATCCTATCCTATCCTCTATCGTATCCTATCCTCTATCCTATCCACTATCGTATCCTATCCTCTATCCTATCCAATCCTATATCGTATCCTCTATCCTATCCTATCCTCTATCCTATCCTATCCTCTATCCTATCCTATCCTCTATCCTATCCTATCCTCTATCCTATCCTATCCTCTATCCTATCCTATCCTCTATCCTATCCTATCCTCTATCCTATCCTATCCTCTATCCTACCCAATCCTATATCCTATCCTCTATCATATCCTACCCTCTATCCTATCCTATCCTCTATCCTATCCTATCCTCTATCCTATCCTATCCTCTATCCTATCCTTATCCTCTATCGTATCCTATCCTCTACCCTATCCTATCCTCTATCCTGTCCTATCCTCTATCCTATCCTATCCTCTATCCTATCCTATCCTCTATCCTATCCTATCCTCTATCCTATTCTATCCTCTATCCTATCCAATCCTATATCCTATTCTCTATCCTATCCTATCCTCTATCGTATCCTATCTTCTATCCTATCCTATCCTCTATCCTATCCTATCCTCTATCCTATCCTTATCCTCTATCGTATCCTATCCTCTATCCTATCCTATCCTATCCTATCCTCTATCCTATCCTATCCTCTATCCTATCCTATGATCTATCCTATCCTATCCTCTATCCTATCCTATCCTCTATCCTATCCTATCCTCTATCCTATCCTATCCTCTATCGTATCCTATCCTCTATCCTATTAAATCCTATATCGTATCCTCTATCCTATCCTATCCTCTATCCTATCCTTATCCTCTATCGTATCCTATCCTCTATCCTATCCTATCCTCTATCCTGTCCTATCCTCTATCCTATCCTATCCTCTATCCTATTCTATCCTCTATCCTATCCAATCCTATATCCTATTCTCTATCCTATCCTATCCTCTATCGTATCCTATTCTCTATCCTATCCTATCCTCTATCCTATCCTATCTTCTATCCTATCCTATCCTCTATCCTATATTATCCTCTATCCTATCCTATCCTCTATCCTATCCTATCCTCTATCCTATCCTCTATCCAATCCTATCCTCTATCCTATCCTATCCTCTATCCTATCCTATTCTCTATCCTATCCTATCCTCTATCCTATCCTATCCTCTATCCTATCCTATCCTCTATCCTATCCTATCCTCTATCGTATCCTATCCTCTATCCTATTAAATCCTATATCGTATCCTCTATCCTATCCTATCCTCTATCCTATCCAATCCTCTATTCTATCCTATCCGTTATCCTATCCAATCCTATATCCTATTCTCTATCCTATCCTATCCTCTATCCTATCCTATCCTCTATCATATCCTATCCTCTATCCTATCCAATCCTATATCGTATCCTCTATCCTATCCTATCCTGTATCCTATCCTATCCTCTATCCTATCCTATCCACTATCATATCCTATCCTATCCTCTATCCTATCCTATCCACTATCCTATCCTATCCTCTATCATATCCTAACCTCTATCCTATCCTATCCTCTATCCTATCCTATCCACTATCCTATCCTATCCTCTATCATATCCTAACCTCTATCCTATCCTATCCTCTATCCTATCCTATCCTCTATCCTGTCCTATCCTCTATCCTATCCTATCCTCTATCCTATCCTATCCTCTATCCTATCCTATCCTCTATCCTATTCTATCCTCTATCCTATCCAATCCTATATCCTATTCTCTATCCTATCCTATCCTCTATCGTATCCTATCTTCTATCCTATCCTATCCTCTATCCTATCCTATCCTCTATCCTATCCGTATCCTCTATCGTATCCTATCCTCTATCCTATCCTATCCTCTATCCTGTCCTATCCTCTATCCTATCCTATCCTCTATCCTATTCTATCCTCTATCCTATCCAATCCTATATCCTATTCTCTATCCTATCCTATCCTCTATCGTATCCTATCCTCTATCCTATCCTATCCTCTATCCTATCCTATCCTCTATCCTATCCTATCCTCTATCCTATCCTATCCTATCCTATCCTCTATCCTATCCTATCCTCTATCCTATCCTATGATCTATCCTATCCTATCCTCTATCCTATCCTATCCTCTATCCTATCCTATCCTCTATCCTATCCTATCCTCTATCGTATCCTATCCTCTATCCTATTAAATCCTATATCGTATCCTCTATCCTATCCTATCCTCTATCCTATCCTTATCCTCTATCGTATCCTATCCTCTATCCTATCCTATCCTCTATCCTGTCCTATCCTCTATCCTATCCTATCCTCTATCCTATTCTATCCTCTATCCTATCCAATCCTATATCCTATTCTCTATCCTATCCTATCCTCTATCGTTTCCTATTCTCTATCCTATCCTATCCTCTATCCTAT
Organism: Halictus rubicundus; assembly: GCF_050948215.1. NCBI lineage: Eukaryota > Metazoa > Arthropoda > Insecta > Hymenoptera > Halictidae > Halictus > Halictus rubicundus. Next base: position 14,052 of record NW_027489043.1, on the reverse strand, counting down.
CCTATCTTCTATCCTATCCTATCCTCTATCCTATATTATCCTCTATCCTATCCTATCCTCTATCCTATCCTATCCTCTATCCTAACCTCTATCCTATCCTATCCTCTATCCTATCCTATCCTCTATCCTATCCTATTCTCTATCCTATCCTATCCTCTATCCTATCCTATCCTCTATCCTATCCTATCCTCTATCCTATCCTATCCTCTATCCTATCCTATCCTCTATCGTATCCTATCCTCTATCCTATTAAATCCTATATCGTATCCTCTATCCTATCCTATCCTCTATCCTATCCAATCCTCTATTCTATCCTATCCGTTATCCTATCCAATCCTATATCCTATTCTCTATCCTATCCTATCCTCTATCCTATCCTATCCTCTATCATATCCTATCTTCTATCCTATCCAATCCTATATCGTATCCTCTATCCTATCCTATCCTGTATCCTATCCTATCCTCTATCCTATCCTATCCACTATCATATCCTATCCTATCCTCTATCCTATCCTATCCACTATCCTATCCTATCCTCTATCATATCCTAACCTCTATCCTATCCTATCCTCTATCCTATCCTATCCACTATCCTATATCCTATCCTCTATCATATCCTATCCTCTATCCTATCCTATCACCTATCCTATCCTATCAGCTATCCTATCCAATCCTATATCCTATTCTCTATCCTATCCTATCCTCTATCCTATCCTATCCTTTATCGTATCCTATCCTCTATCCTATTAAATCCTATATCGTATCCTCTATCATATCCTATCCTCTATCCTATCCTATCACCTATCCTATCCTATCAGCTATCCTATCCAATCCTATATCCTATTCTCTATCCTATCCTATCCTCTATCCTATCCTATCCTTTATCGTATCCTATCCTCTATCCTATTAAATCCTATATCGTATCCTCTATCCTATCCTATCCTCTATCGTATCCTATCCTCTATCCTATCCTATCCTCTATAATATCCTATCCTCTATCCTATCCTATCCTCTATCCTATCCAATCCTATATCCTATTCTCTATCCTATCCTATCCTCTATCGTATCCTATCCTCTATCCTATCCAATCCTATATCGTATCCTCTATCCTATCCTATCCTCTATCCTATCCTATCCTCTATCCTATCCTATCCTCTATCCTATCCTATCCTCTATCCTACCCAATCCTATATCCTATCCTCTATCATATCCTACCCTCTATCCTATCCTATCCTCTATCCTATCCTTTCCTCTATCCTATCCTATCCTCTATCCTATCCTTATCCTCTATCGTATCCTATCCTCTACCCTATCCTATCTTCTATCCTATCCTATCCTCTATCCTATCCTATCCTCTATCCTATCCTTATCCTCTATCGTATCCTATCCTCTATCCTATCCTATCCTCTATCCTGTCCTATCCTCTATCCTATCCTATCCTCTATCCTATTGTATCCTCTATCCTATCCTATCCACTATCATATCCTATCCTATCCTCTATCCTATCCTATCCACTATCCTATCCTATCCTCTATCATATCCTAACCTCTATCCTATCCTATCCTCTATCCTATCCTATCCTCTATCCTATCCTATCCTCTATCCTATCCAATCCTATATCCTATCCTCTATCATATCCTATCCTCTATCATATCCTATCCTCTATCCTATCCAATCCTATATCCTATCCTCTATGATATCCTATCCTCTATCCTATCCTATCCTCTATCCTATCCTATCAGCTATCCTATCCAATCCTATATCCTATTCTCTATCCTATCCTATCCTCTATCCTATCCTATCCTTTATCGTATCCTATCCTCTATCCTATTAAATCCTATATCGTATCCTCTATCCTATCCTATCCTCTATCGTATCCTATCCTCTATCCTATCCTATCCTCTATAATATCCTATCCTCTATCCTATCCTATCCTCTATCCTATCCAATCCTATATCCTATTCTCTATCCTATCCTATCCACTATCGTATCCTATCCTCTATCCTATCCAATCCTATATCGTATCCTCTATCCTATCCTATCCTCTATCCTATCCTATCCTCTATCCTATCCTATCCTCTATCCTATCCTATCCTCTATCCTATCCTATCCTCTATCCTACCCAATCCTATATCCTATCCTCTATCATATCCTACCCTCTATCCTATCCTATCCTCTATCCTATCCTCTATCCTATCCTTATCTTCTATCGTATCCTATCCTCTACCCTATCCTATCTTCTATCCTATCCTATCCTCTATCCTATCCTATCCTCTATCCTATCCTTATCCTCTATCGTATCCTATCCTCTATCCTATCCTGTCCTCTATCCTGTCCTATCCTCTAACCTATCCTATCCTCTATCCTATTGTATCCTCTATCCTATCCAATCCTATATCCTATTCTCTATCCTATCCTATCCTCTATCGTATCCTATCCTCTATCGTATCCTATCCTCTATCCTATCCTATCCTCTATCCTATCCTATCCTCTATCCTATCCTATCCTCTATCCTATCCTATCCTATCCTATCCTCTATCCTATCCTATCCTCTATCCTATCCTATCCTCTATCCTATCCTATCCTCTATCCTATCCTATCCTCTATCCTATCCTATCCTCTATCCTATCCTATCCTCTATCCTATCCTATCCTCTATCCTATCCTATCCTCTATCCTATCCTATCCTCTATCGTATCCTATCCTCTATCCTATTAAATCCTATATCGTATCCTCTATCCTATCCTTATCCTCTATCGTATCCTATCCTCTATCCTATCCTATCCTCTATCCTGTCCTATCCTCTATCCTATCCTATCCTCTATCCTATTCTATCCTCTATCCTATCCAATCCTATATCCTATTCTCTATCCTATCCTATCCTCTATCGTATCCTATCCTATCCTCTATCCTATCCTATCTTCTATCCTATCCTATCCTCTATCCTATATTATCCTCTATCCTATCCTATCCTCTATCCTATCCTATCCTCTATCCTATCCTCTATCCTATCCTATCCTCTATCCTATCCTATCCTCTATCCTATCCTATTCTCTATCCTATCCTATCCTCTATCCTATCCTATCCTCTATCCTATCCTATCCTCTATCCTATCCTATCCTCTATCCTATCCTATCCTCTATCCTATCCTATCCTCTATCCTATCCTATCCTCTATCATATCCTATCCTCTATCCTATCCTATCCTATCCTCTATCCTATCCTTATCCTCTATCGTATCCTATCCTCTATCCTATCCTATCCTCTATCCTATCCTATCCTATCCTATCCTATCCTCTATCCTATCCTATCCTCTATCCTATCCTATCCTCTATCCTATCCTATCCTCTATCCTATCCTATCCTCTATCCTATCCTATCCTCTATCCTATCCAATCCTCTATCGTATCCTATCCTCTATCCTATTAAATCCTATATCGTATCCTCTATCCTATCCTATCCTCTATCCTATCCAATCCTCTATCCTATCCTATCCGTTATCCTATCCAATCCTATATCCTATTCTCTATCCTATCCTATCCTCTATCCTATCCTATCCTCTATCCTATCCTATCCTCTATCCTATCCTATCCTCTATCCTATCCAATCCTATATCCTATCCTCTATCATATCCTATCCTCTATCCTATCCTATCCTCTATCCTATCCAATCCTATATCCTATCCTCTATCATATCCTATCCTCTATACTATCCTATCCTGTATCCTATCCTATCCTCTATCCTATCCTATCCTCTATCATACCCTATCCTCTATCCTATCCTATCCTCTATGCTATCCTATTCTCTATCCTATCCTATCCTCTATCATATCCTATCCTCTATCCTATCCAATCCTATATCGTATCCTCTATCCTATCCTATCCTGTATCCTATCCTATCCTCTATCCTATCCTATCCACTATCATATCCTATCCTATCCTCTATCCTATCCTATCCACTATCCTATCCTATCCTCTATCATATCCTAACCTCTATCCTATCCTATCCTCTATCCTATCCTATCCTCTATCCTATCCTATCCTCTATCCTATCCAATCCTATATCCTATCCTCTATCATATCCTATCCTCTATCATATCCTATCCTCTATCCTATCCAATCCTATATCCTATCCTCTATCATATCCTATCATCTATCCTATCCTATCCTCTATCCTATCCTATTCTCTATCCTATCCTATCCTCTATCCTATCCTATCCTATCCTCTATCCTATCCTATCCTCTATCCTATCCTATCCTCTATCCTATCCTATCCTCTATCCTATCCTATCCTCTATCCTATCCAATCCTCTATCGTATCCTATCCTCTATCCTATTAAATCCTATATCGTATCCTCTATCCTATCCTATCCTCTATCCTATCCAATCCTCTATCCTATCCTATCCGTTATCCTATCCAATCCTATATCCTATTCTCTATCCTATCCTATCCTCTATCCTATCCTATCCTCTATCATATCCTATCCTCTATCCTATCCAATCCTATATCGTATCCTCTATCCTATCCTATCCTGTATCCTATCCTATCCTCTATCCTATCCTATCCACTATCATATCCTATCCTATCCTCTATCCTATCCTATCCACTATCCTATCCTATCCTCTATCATATCCTAACCTCTATCCTATCCTATCCTCTATCCTATCCTATCCTCTATCCTATCCTATCCTCTATCCTATCCAATCCTATATCCTATCCTCTATCATATCCTATCCTCTATCCTATCCTATCCTCTATCCTATCCAATCCTATATCCTATCCTCTATCATATCCTATCCTCTATACTATCCTATCCTCTATCCTATCCTATCAGCTATCCTATCCAATCCTATATCCTATTCTCTATCCTATCCTATCCTCTATCCTATCCTATCCTCTATCCTATTCTATCCTCTATCCTATTATATCCTCTATCCTATCCTATCCTCTATCCTATCCTATCCTGTATCCTATCCTATCCTCTATCCTATCCTATCCTCTATCATACCCTATCCTCTATCCTATCCTATCCTCTATGCTATCCTATTCTCTATCCTATCCTATCCTCTATCATATCCTATCCTCTATCCTATCCAATCCTATATCGTATCCTCTATCCTATCCTATCCTGTATCCTATCCTATCCTCTATCCTATCCTATCCACTATCGTATCCTATCCTCTATCCTATCCAATCCTATATCGTATCCTCTATCCTATCCTATCCTCTATCCTATCCTATCCTCTATCCTACCCAATCCTATATCCTATCCTCTATCATATCCTACCCTCTATCCTATCCTATCCTCTATCCTATCCTATCCTCTATCCTATCCTTATCCTCTATCGTATCCTATCCTCTACCCTATCCTATCTTCTATCCTATCCTATCCTCTATCCTATCCTATCCTCTATCCTATCCTTATCCTCTATCGTATCCTATCCTCTATCCTATCCTATCCTCTATCCTGTCCTATCCTCTATCCTATCCTATCCTCTATCCTATCCTATCCTCTATCCTATCCTATCCTCTATCCTATTCTATCCTCTATCCTATCCAATCCTATATCCTATTCTCTATCCTATCCTATCCTCTATCCTATCCTATCCTTTATCGTATCCTATCCTCTATCCTATTAAATCCTATATCGTATCCTCTATCCTATCCTATCCTCTATCGTATCCTATCCTCTATCCTATCCTATCCTCTATAATATCCTATCCTCTATCCTATCCTATCCTCTATCCTATCCAATCCTATATCCTATTCTCTATCCTATCCTATCCACTATCGTATCCTATCCTCTATCCTATCCAATCCTATATCGTATCCTCTATCCTATCCTATCCTCTATCCTATCCTATCCTCTATCCTATCCTATCCTCTATCCTATCCTATCCTCTATCCTATCCTATCCTCTATCCTATCCTATCCTCTATCCTATCCTATCCTCTATCCTATCCTATCCTCTATCCTGTCCTATCCTCTATCCTATCCTATCCTATCCTCTATCCTATCCTATCCTCTATCCTATCCTATCCTCTATCCTATTCTATCCTCTATCCTATCCAATCCTATATCCTATTCTCTATCCTATCCTATCCTCTATCGTATCCTATCTTCTATCCTATCCTATCCTCTATCCTATCCTATCCTCTATCCTATCCTTATCCTCTATCGTATCCTATCCTCTATCCTATCCTATCCTCTATCCTGTCCTATCCTCTATCCTATCCTATCCTCTATCCTATTCTATCCTCTATCCTATCCAATCCTATATCCTATTCTCTATCCTATCCTATCCTCTATCGTATCCTATCCTCTATCCTATCCTATCCTCTATCCTATCCTATCCTCTATCCTATCCTATCCTCTATCCTATCCTATCCTCTATCCTATCCTATCCTCTATCCTATCCTATCCTCTATCCTATCCTCTATCCTATCCTATCCTCTATCGTATCCTATCCTCTATCCTATTAAATCCTATATCGTATCCTCTATCCTATCCTATCCTCTATCCTATCCTTATCCTCTATCGTATCCTATCCTCTATCCTATCCTATCCTCTATCCTGTCCTATCCTCTATCCTATCCTATCCTCTATCCTATTCTATCCTCTATCCTATCCAATCCTATATCCTAATCTCTATCCTATCCTATCCTCTATCGTATCCTATCCTCTATCCTATCCTATCCTCTATCCTATCCTATCTTCTATCCTATCCTATCCTCTATCCTATATTATCCTCTATCCTATCCTATCCTCTATCCTATCCTATCCTCTATCCTATCCTCTATCCTATCCTATCCTCTATCCTATCCTATCCTCTATCCTATCCTACTCTCTATCCTATCCTATCCTCTATCCTATCCTATCCTCTATCCTATCCTATCCTCTATCCTATCCTATCCTCTATCCTATCCTATCCTCTATCCTATCCTATCCTCTATCCTATCCTATCCTCTATCCTATCCTATCCTCTATCCTATCCTATCCTCTATCGTATCCTATCCTCTATCCTATTAAATCCTATATCGTATCCTCTATCCTATCCTATCCTCTATCCTATCCAATCCTCTATCCTATCCTATCCGTTATCCTATCCAATCCTATATCCTATTCTCTATCCTATCCTATCCTCTATCCTATCCTATCCACTATCATATCCTATCCTATCCTCTATCCTATCCTATCCACTATCCTATCCTATCCTCTATCATATTCTAACCTCTATCCTATCCTATCCTCTATCCTATCCTATCCTCTATCCTATCCTATCCTCTATCCTATCCAATCCTATATCCTATCCTCTATCATATCCTATCCTCTATCCTATCCTATCCTCTATCCTATCCTATCAGCTATCCTATCCAATTCTATATCCTATTCTCTATCCTATCCTATCCTCTATCCTATCCTATCCTTTATCGTATCCTATCCTCTATCCTATTAAATCCTATATCGTATCCTCTATCCTATCCTATCCTCTATCGTATCCTATCCTCTATCCTATCCTATCCTCTATAATATCCTATCCTCTATCCTATCCTATCCTCTATCCTATCCAATCCTATATCCTATTCTCTATCCTATCCTATCCTCTATCGTATCCTATCCTCTATCCTATCCAATCCTATATCGTATCCTCTATCCTATCCTATCCTCTATCCTATCCTATCCTCTATCCTATCCTATCCTCTATCCTATCCTATCCTCTATCCTATCCTATCCTCTATCCTATCCTATCCTCTATCCTATCCTAACCTCTATCCTATCCTATCCTCTATCCTATCCTATCCTCTATCCTATTCTATCCTCTATCCTATCCAATCCTATATCCTATTCTCTATCCTATCCTATCCTCTATCGTATCCTATCCTCTATCCTATCCTATCCGTTATCCTAACCAATCCTATATCCTATTCTATATCCTATCCTATCCTCTATCCTATCCTATCCTTTATCGTATCCTATCCTATATCCTATTAAATCCTATATCGTATCCTCTATCCTATCCTATCATCTATCGTATCCTATCCTCTATCCTATCCTATCCTCTATCCTATCCTATCCTCTATCCTATCCTATCCTCTATCCTATCCTATTCTCTATCGTATCCTATCCTCTATCCTATCCTATCCTCTATCCTATCCTATCCTCTATCGTATCATATCCTCTATCCTAACCTATCCTCTATCCTATCCTATCCTCAATCCTATCCTATCCTCTATCCTATCCCATCCTCTATCATATCCTATCCTCTATCCTATCCTATCCTCTATCCTATCCTTATCCTCTATCGTATCCTATCCTCTATCCTATAATATCCTCTATCGTATCCTATCCTCTATCCTATCCTATCCTCTATCCTATCCTATCCGCTATCCTATCCAATCTTATATCCTATTCTCTATCCTATCCTATCCTCTATCCTATCCTATCCTGTATCCTATCCTATCCTCTATCCTATCCTATCCTCTATCATACCCTATCCTCTATCCTATCCTATCCTCTATGCTATCCTATTCTCTATCCTATCCTATCCTCTATCATATCCTATCCTCTATCCTATCCAATCCTATATCGTATCCTCTATCCTATCCTATCCTGTATCCTATCCTATCCTCTATCCTATCCTATCCACTATCATATCCTATCCTATCCACTATCCTATCCTATCCTCTATCATATCCTAACCTCTATCCTATCCTATCCTCTATCCTATCCTATCCTCTATCCTATCCTATCCTCTATCCTATCCAATCCTATATCCTATCCTCTATCATATCCTATCCTCTATCATATCCTATCCTCTATCCTATCCAATCCTATATCCTATCCTCTATCATATCCTATCATCTATCCTATCCTATCCTCTATCCTATCCTATCAGCTATCCTATCCAATCCTATATCCTATTCTCTATCCTATCCTATCCTCTATTCTATCCTATCCTTTATCGTATCCTATCCTCTATCCTATTAAATCCTATATCGTATCCTCTATCCTATCCTATCCTCTATCGTATCCTATCCTCTATCCTATTATATCCTCTATCCTATCCTTATCCTCTATCGTATCCTATCCTCTATCCTATCCTATCCTCTATCCTGTCCTATCCTCTATCCTATCCTATCCTCTATCCTATTCTATCCTCTATCCTATCCAATCCTATATCCTATTCTCTATCCTATCCTATCCTCTATCGTATCCTATCCTCTATCCTATCCTATCCTCTATCCTATCCTATCTTCTATCCTATCCTATCCTCTATCCTATATTATCCTCTATCCTATCCTATCCTCTATCCTATCCTATCCTCTATCCTATCCTCTATCCTATCCTATCCTCTATCCTATCCTATCCTCTATCCTATCCTATTCTCTATCCTATATTATCCTCTATCCTATCCTATCCTCTATCCTATCCTATCCTCTATCCTATCCTATCCTCTATCCTATCCTATCCTCTATCCTATCCTATCCTCTATCATATCCTATCCTCTATCCTATCCTATCCTATCCTCTATCCTATCCTTATCCTCTATCGTATCCTATCCTCTATCCTATCCTATCCTCTATCCTATCCTATCCTATCCTATCCTCTATCCTATCCTATCCTCTATCCTATCCTATCCTCTATCCTATCCTATCCTCTATCCTATCCTATCCTCTATGCTATCCTCTATCCTATCCTATCCTCTATCCTATCCTATCCTCTATCCTATCCTATCCTCTATCCTATCCTATCCTCTATCCTATCCTATCCTCTATCCTATCCTATCCTCTATCGTATCCTATCCTCTATCCTATTAAATCCTATATCATATCCTCTATCCTATCCTATCCTCTATCCTATCCAATCCTCTATCCTATCCTATCCGTTATCCTATCCAATCCTATATCCTATTCTCTATCCTATCCTATCCTCTATCATATCCTATCCTCTATCCTATCCAATCCTATATCGTATCCTCTATCCTATCCTATCCTGTATCCTATCCTATCCTCTATCCTATCCTATCCACTATCATATCCTATCCTATCCTCTATCCTATCCTATCCACTATCCTATCCTATCCTCTATCATATCCTAACCTCTATCCTACACTATCCTCTATCCTATCCTATCCTCTATCATATCCTATCCTCTATCCTATCCAATCCTATATCCTATCCTCTATCATATCCTATCCTCTATCCTATCCTATCCTCTATCCTAACCTATCCTCTATCCTATCCTATCCTCTATCCTATCCTATCCTCTATCCTATCCTATCCTCTATCCTATCCTATCCTCTATCGTATCCTATCCTCTATCCTATTAAATCCTATATCGTATCCTCTATCCTATCCTATCCTCTATCCTATCCAATCCTCTATCCTATCCTATCCGTTATCCTATCCAATCCTATATCCTATTCTCTATCCTATCCTATCCTCTATCATATCCTATCCTCTATCCTATCCAATCCTATATCGTATCCTCTATCCTATCCTATCCTGTATCCTATCCTATCCTCTATCCTATCCTATCCACTATCATATCCTATCCTATCCTCTATCCTATCCTATCCACTATCCTATCCTATCCTCTATCATATCCTAACCTCTATCCTACACTATCCTCTATCCTATCCTATCCTCTATCATATCCTATCCTCTATCCTATCCAATCCTATATCCTATCCTCTATCATATCCTATCCTCTATCCTATCCTATCCTCTATCCTATTCTCTATCCTATCCTATCCACTATCGTATCCTATCCTCTATCCTATCCAATCCTATATCGTATCCTCTATCCTATCCTATCCTCTATCCTATCCTATCCTCTATCCTATCCTATCCTCTATCCTATCCTATCCTCTATCCTACCCAATCCTATATCCTATCCTCTATCATATCCTACCCTCTATCCTATCCTATCCTCTATCCTCTCCTATCCTCTATCCTATCCTATCCTCTATCCTATCCTTATCCTTTATCGTATCCAATCCTCTACCCTATCATATCTTCTATCCTACCCTATCCTCTATCCTATCCTATCCTCTATCCTATCCTTATCCTCTATCGTATCCTATCCTCTATCCTATCCTATCCTCTATCCTGTCCTATCCTCTATCCTATCCTATCCTCTATCCTATCCTATCCTCTATCCTATCCTATCCTCTATCCTATTCTATCCCCTATCCTATCCAATCCTATATCCTATTCTCTATCCTATCCTATCCTCTATCGTATCCTATCTTCTATCCTATCCTATCCTCTATCCTATCCTATCCTCTATCCTATCCTATCCTCTATCCTATCCTATCCTCTATCCTATCCTATCCTCTATCGTATCCTATCCTCTATCCTATTAAATCCTATATCGTATCCTCTATCCTATCCTATCCTCTATCCTATCCTTATCCTCTATCGTATCCTATCCTCTATCCTATCCTATCCTCTATCCTGTCCTATCCTCTATCCTATCCTATCCTCTATCCTGTTCTATCCTCTATCCTATCCAATCCTATATCCTATTCTCTATCCTATCCAATCCTCTATCCTATCCTATCCGTTATCCTATCCAATCCTATATCCTATTCTCTATCCTATCCTATCCTCTATCATATCCTATCCTCTATCCTATCCAATCCTATATCGTATCCTCTATCCTATCCTATCCTGTATCCTATCCTATCCTCTATCCTATCCTATCCACTATCATATCCTATCCTATCCTCTATCCTATCCTATCCACTATCCTATCCTATCCTCTATCATATCCTAACCTCTATCCTATCCTTATCCTCTATCGTATCCTATCCTCTATCCTATCCTATCCTCTATCCTATCCTATCCTATCCTATCCTCTATCCTATCCTATCCTCTATCCTATCCTATCCTCTATCCTATCCTATCCTCTATGCTATCCTCTATCCTATCCTATCCTCTATCCTATCCTATCCTCTATCCTATCCTATCCTCTATCCTATCCTATCCTCTATCCTATCCTATCCTCTATCCTATCCTATCCTCTATCCTATCCTATCCTCTATCGTATCCTATCCTCTATCCTATTAAATCCTATATCGTATCCTCTATCCTATCCTATCCTCTATCCTATCCAATCCTCTATCCTATCCTATCCGTTATCCTATCCAATCCTATATCCTATTCTCTATCCTATCCTATCCTCTATCATATCCTATCCTCTATCCTATCCAATCCTATATCGTATCCTCTATCCTATCCTATCCTGTATCCTATCCTATCCTCTATCCTATCCTATCCACTATCATATCCTATCCTATCCTCTATCCTATCCTATCCACTATCCTATCCTATCCTCTATCATATCCTAACCTCTATCCTACACTATCCTCTATCCTATCCTATCCTCTATCATATCCTATCCTCTATCCTATCCAATCCTATATCCTATCCTCTATCATATCCTATCCTCTATCCTATCCTATCCTCTATCCTATCCTATCAGCTATCCTATCCAATCCTATATCCTATTCTCTATCCTATCCTATCCTCTATCCTATCCTATCCTTTATCGTATCCTATCCTCTATCCTATTGAATCCTATATCGTATCCTCTATCCTATCCTATCCTCTACCGTATCCTATCCTCTATCCTATCCTATCCTCTATAATATCCTATCCTCTATCCTATCCTACCCTCTATCCTATCCAATCCTATATCCTATTCTCTATCCTATCCTATCCACTATCGTATCCTATCCTCTATCCTATCCAATCCTATATCCTATCCTCCATCCTATCCTATCCTCTATCCTATCCTATCCTCTATCCTATCCTCTATCCTATCCTATCCTCTATCCTATCCTATCCTCTATCCTATCCTATCCTCTATCCTATCCTATCCTCTATCCTACCCAATCCTATATCCTGTCCTCTATCATATCCTACCCTCTATCCTATCCTATCCTCTATCCTATCCTTTCCTCTATCCTATCCTATCCTCTATCCTATCCTTATCTTCTATCGTATCCTATCCTCTACCCTATCCTATCTTCTATCCTATCCTATCCTCTATCCTATCCTATCCTCTATCCTATCCTTATCCTCTATCGTATCCTATCGTCTATCCTATCCTATCCTCTATCCTATCCTATCCTCTATCGTATCCTATCCTCTATCCTATTAAATCCTATATCGTATCCTCTATCCTATCCTATCCTCTATCCTATCCAATCCTCTATCCTATCCTATCCGTTATCCTATCCAATCCTATATCCTATTCTCTATCCTATCCTATCCTCTATCCAATCCTATACTCTATCATATCCTATCCTCTATCCTATCCAATCCTATATCGTATCCTCTATCCTATCCTATCCTGTATCCTATCCTATCCTCTATCCTATCCTATCCACTATCATATCCTATCCTATCCTCTATCATATCCTACCCTCTATCCTATCCTATCCTCTATCCTATCCTTTCCTCTATCCTATCCTATCCTCTATCCTATCCTTATCCTCTATCCTACCCAATCCTATATCCTATCCTCTATCATATCCTACCCTCTATCCTATCCTATCCTCTATCCTATCCTTTCCTCTATCCTATCCTATCCTCTATCCTATCCTTATCCTCTATCGTATCCTATCCTCTACCCTATCCTATCTTCTATCCTATCCTATCCTGTATCCTATCCTATCCTGTATCCTATCCTTATCCTCTATCGTATCCTATCCTCTATCCTATCCTATCCTCTATCCTGTCCTATCCTCTATCCTATCCAATCCTCTATCCTATTGTATCCTCTATCCTATCCAATCCTATATCCTATTCTCTATCCTATCCTATCCTCTATCGTATCCTATCCTCTATCCTATCCTATCCTCTATCCTATCCTATCCTCTATCCTATCCTATCCTATCCTATCCTATCCTCTATCCTATCCTATCCTCTATCCTATCCTATCCTCTATCCTATCCTATCCTCTATCCTATCCTATCCTCTATCCTATCCTATCCTCTATCCTATCCTATCCTCTATCCTATCCTATCCTCTATCCTATCCTATC